>NW_026970132.1:0-300000 GCF_028390025.1 Pseudophryne corroboree | reverse complement strand
ATTTTTGACCAAAATCGACAGGTCCGGGGCTTAGGGAATTTCTCATATGCCACAAAACGGTTGAAGCTCCTGTTCAAAAATGATGCTCCGAAATCAACTTCTGTCACCTTAGTGATACATTTTGGGATAGTACCTAAGTTTTAAAGCAGAAATTGCGGCACTTTCGAAATTTTCATTTTTGACCAAAATCGACAGGTCCGGGGCTTAGGGAATTTCTCATATGCCACAAAACGGTTGAAGCTCCTGCTCAAAAATGATGCTCCGAAATCAACTTCTGTCACCTTAGTGATACATTTTGGGATAGTACCTAAAGTTTAAAGCAGAAATTGGGGCACTTTTGAAATTTTCATTTTTGACCAAAATCGACAGGTCCGGGGCTTAGGGAATTTCTCATATTCCACAAAACAGTTAAAGCTCCTGTTCAAAAATGATGTTCCAAAATCAACTTCTGTCACCTTAGTGATACATTTTGGGATAGTACCTAAGTTTTAAAGCAGAAATTGCGGCACTTTTGAAATGTTCATTTTTGACCAAAATCCACAGGTCCGGGGCTTAGGGAATTTCTCATATTCCACAAAACGGTTGAAGCTCCTGTTCAAAAATGATGCTCCGAAATCAACTTCTGTCACCTTAGTGATACATTTTGGGATAGTACCTAAAGTTTAAAGCAGAAATTGGGGCACTTTTGAAATTTTCATTTTTGACCCAAATCGACAGGTCCGGGGCTTAGGGAATTTCTCATATGCCACAAAACGGTTGAAGCTCCTGCTCAAAAATTATGCTCCGAAATCAACTTCTGTCACCTTAGTGATGCATTTTTTGATAGTACCTAAAGTTTAAAGCAGAAATTGGGGCACTTTTGAAATTTTTATTTTTGACCAAAATCGACAGGTCCTGGGCTTAGGGAATTTCTCATATGCCACAAAACGGTTGAAGCTCCTGTTCAAAAATGATGCTCCGAAATCAACTTCTGTCACCTTAGTGATACATTTTGGGATAGTACCTAAAGTTTAAAGCAGAAATTGGGGCACTTTTGAAATTTTCATTTTTGACCAAAATCGACAGGTCCGGGGCTTAGGGAATTTCTCATATTCCACAAAACAGTTAAAGCTCCTGTTCAAAAATGATGCTCCGAAATCAACTTCTGTCACCTTAGTGATACATTTTGGGATAGTACCTAAGTTTTAAAGCAGAAATTGCGGCACTTTTGAAATTTTCATTTTTGACCAAAATCGACAGGTCCGGGGCTTAGGGAATTTCTCATATGCCACAAAACGGTTGAAGCTCCTGTTCAAAAATGATGCTCCGAAATCAACTTCTGTCACCTTAGTGATACATTTTGGGATAGTACCTAAAGTTTAAAGCAGAAATTGGGGCACTTTTGAAATTTTCATTTTTGACCAAAATCGACAGGTCCGGGGCTTAGGGAATTTCTCATATTCCACAAAACAGTTAAAGCTCCTGTTCAAAAATGATGCTCCGAAATCAACTTCTGTCACCTTAGTGATACATTTTGGGATAGTACCTAAGTTTTAAAGCAGAAATTGCGGCACTTTTGAAATTTTCATTTTTGACCAAAATCGACAGGTCCGGGGCTTAGGGAATTTCTCATATGCCACAAAACGGTTGAAGCTCCTGCTCAAAAATGATGCTCCGAAATCAACTTCTGTCACCTTAGTGATACATTTTGGGATAGTACCTAAAGTTTAAAGCAGAAATTGGGGCACTTTTGAAATTTTAATTTTTGACCAAAATCGACAGGTCCGGGGCTTAGGGAATTTCTCATATTCCACAAAACAGTTAAAGCTCCTGTTCAAAAATGATGCTCCGAAATCAACTTCTGTCACCTTAGTGATACATTTTGGGATAGTACCTAAGTTTTAAAGCAGAAATTGCGGCACTTTTGGAATTTTCATTTTTGACCAAAATCGACAGGTCCGGGGCTTAGGGAATTTCTCATATGCCACAAAACGGTTGAAGCTCCTGTTCAAAAATGATGCTCCGAAATCAACTTCTGTCACCTTAGTGATACATTTTGGGATAGTACCTAAAGTTTAAAGCAGAAATTGGGGCACTTTTGAAATTTTCATTTTTGACCAAAATCGACAGGTCCGGGGCTTAGGGAATTTCTCATATGCCACAAAACGGTTGAAGCTCCTGTTCAAAAATGATGCTCCGAAATCAACTTCTGTCACCTTAGTGATACATTTTGGGATAGTACCTAAAGTTTAAAGCAGAAATTGGGGCACTTTTGAAATTTTCATTTTTGACCAAAATCGACAGGTCCGGGGCTTAGGGAATTTCTCATATTCCACAAAACAGTTAAAGCTCCTGTTCAAAAATGATGCTCCGAAATCAACTTCTGTCACCTTAGTGATACATTTTGGGATAGTACCTAAGTTTTAAAGCAGAAATTGCGGCACTTTTGAAATTTTCATTTTTGACCAAAATCGACAAGTCCGGGGCTTAGGGAATTTCTCATATGCCACAAAACGGTTGAAGCTCCTGTTCAAAAATGATGCTCCGAAATCAACTTCTGTCACCTTAGTGATACATTTTGGGATAGTACCTAAAGTTTAAAGCAGAAATTGGGGCACTTTTGAAATTTTCATTTTTGACCAAAATCGACAGGTCCGGGGCTTAGGGAATTTCTCATATTCCACAAAACAGTTAAAGCTCCTGTTCAAAAATGATGCTCCGAAATCAACTTCTGTCACCTTAGTGATACATTTTGGGATAGTACCTAAGTTTTAAAGCAGAAATTGCGGCACTTTTGAAATTTTAATTTTTGACCAAAATCGACAGGTCCGGGGCTTAGGGAATTTCTCATATGCCACAAAACGGTTGAAGCTCCTGCTCAAAAATGATGCTCCGAAATCAACTTCTGTCACCTTAGTGATACATTTTGGGATAGTACCTAAAGTTTAAAGCAGAAATTGGGGCACTTTTGAAATTTTAATTTTTGACCAAAATCGACAGGTCCGGGGCTTAGGGAATTTCTCATATTCCACAAAACAGTTAAAGCTCCTGTTCAAAAATGATGCTCCGAAATCAACTTCTGTCACCTTAGTGATACATTTTGGGATAGTACCTAAGTTTTAAAGCAGAAATTGCGGCACTTTTGGAATTTTCATTTTTGACCAAAATCGACAGGTCCGGGGCTTAGGGAATTTCTCATATGCCACAAAACGGTTGAAGCTCCTGTTCAAAAATGATGCTCCGAAATCAACTTCTGTCACCTTAGTGATACATTTTGGGATAGTACCTAAAGTTTAAAGCAGAAATTGGGGCACTTTTGAAATTTTCATTTTTGACCAAAATCGACAGGTCCGGGGCTTAGGGAATTTCTCATATGCCACAAAACGGTTGAAGCTCCTGTTCAAAAATGATGCTCCGAAATCAACTTCTGTCACCTTAGTGATACATTTTGGGATAGTACCTAAAGTTTAAAGCAGAAATTGGGGCACTTTTGAAATTTTCATTTTTGACCAAAATCGACAGGTCCGGGGCTTAGGGAATTTCTCATATTCCACAAAACAGTTAAAGCTCCTGTTCAAAAATGATGCTCCGAAATCAACTTCTGTCACCTTAGTGATACATTTTGGGATAGTACCTAAGTTTTAAAGCAGAAATTGTGGCACTTTTGAAATTTTCATTTTTGACCAAAATCGACAGGTCCGGGGCTTAGGGAATTTCTCATATGCCACAAAACGGTTGAAGCTCCTGCTCAAAAATGATGCTCCGAAATCAACTTCTGTCACCTTAGTGATACATTTTGGGATAGTACCTAAGTTTTAAAGCAGAAATTGCGGCACTTTTGAAATTTTCATTTTTGACCAAAATCGACAGGTCCGGGGCTTAGGGAATTTCTCATGTGCCACAAAACGGTTGAAGCTCCTGTTCAAAAATGATGCTCCGAAATCAACTTCTGTCACCTTAGTGATACATTTTGGGATAGTACCTAAAGTTTAAAGCAGAAATTGGGGCACTTTTGAAATTTTCATTTTTGACCAAAATCGACAGGTCCGGGGCTTAGGGAATTTTTCATATGCCACAAAACGGTTGAAGCTCCTGTTCAAAAATGATGCTCCGAAATCAACTTCTGTCACCTTAGTGATACATTTTGGGATAGTACCTAAAGTTTAAAGCAGAAATTGGGGCACTTTTGAAATTTTTATTTTTGACCAAAATCGACAGGTCCGGGGCTTAGGGAATTTCTCATATGCCACAAAACGGTTGAAGCTCCTGTTCAAAAATGATGCTCCGAAATCAACTTCTGTCACCTTAGTGATACATTTTGGGATAGTACCTAAGTTTTAAAGCAGAAATTGCGGCACTTTCGAAATTTTCATTTTTGACCAAAATCGACAGGTCCGGGGCTTAGGGAATTTCTCATATGCCACAAAACGGTTGAAGCTCCTGCTCAAAAATGATGCTCCGAAATCAACTTCTGTCACCTTAGTGATACATTTTGGGATAGTACCTAAAGTTTAAAGCAGAAATTGGGGCACTTTTGAAATTTTCATTTTTGACCAAAATCGACAGGTCCGGGGCTTAGGGAATTTCTCATATTCCACAAAACAGTTAAAGCTCCTGTTCAAAAATGATGTTCCAAAATCAACTTCTGTCACCTTAGTGATACATTTTGGGATAGTACCTAAGTTTTAAAGCAGAAATTGCGGCACTTTTGAAATGTTCATTTTTGACCAAAATCCACAGGTCCGGGGCTTAGGGAATTTCTCATATTCCACAAAACGGTTGAAGCTCCTGTTCAAAAATGATGCTCCGAAATCAACTTCTGTCACCTTAGTGATACATTTTGGGATAGTACCTAAAGTTTAAAGCAGAAATTGGGGCACTTTTGAAATTTTCATTTTTGACCCAAATCGACAGGTCCGGGGCTTAGGGAATTTCTCATATGCCACAAAACGGTTGAAGCTCCTGCTCAAAAATTATGCTCCGAAATCAACTTCTGTCACCTTAGTGATGCATTTTTTGATAGTACCTAAAGTTTAAAGCAGAAATTGGGGCACTTTTGAAATTTTTATTTTTGACCAAAATCGACAGGTCCTGGGCTTAGGGAATTTCTCATATGCCACAAAACGGTTGAAGCTCCTGTTCAAAAATGATGCTCCGAAATCAACTTCTGTCACCTTAGTGATACATTTTGGGATAGTACCTAAAGTTTAAAGCAGAAATTGGGGCACTTTTGAAATTTTCATTTTTGACCAAAATCGACAGGTCCGGGGCTTAGGGAATTTCTCATATTCCACAAAACAGTTAAAGCTCCTGTTCAAAAATGATGCTCCGAAATCAACTTCTGTCACCTTAGTGATACATTTTGGGATAGTACCTAAGTTTTAAAGCAGAAATTGCGGCACTTTTGAAATTTTCATTTTTGACCAAAATCGACAGGTCCGGGGCTTAGGGAATTTCTCATATGCCACAAAACGGTTGAAGCTCCTGTTCAAAAATGATGCTCCGAAATCAACTTCTGTCACCTTAGTGATACATTTTGGGATAGTACCTAAAGTTTAAAGCAGAAATTGGGGCACTTTTGAAATTTTCATTTTTGACCAAAATCGACAGGTCCGGGGCTTAGGGAATTTCTCATATTCCACAAAACAGTTAAAGCTCCTGTTCAAAAATGATGCTCCGAAATCAACTTCTGTCACCTTAGTGATACATTTTGGGATAGTACCTAAGTTTTAAAGCAGAAATTGCGGCACTTTTGAAATTTTAATTTTTGACCAAAATCGACAGGTCCGGGGCTTAGGGAATTTCTCATATGCCACAAAACGGTTGAAGCTCCTGCTCAAAAATGATGCTCCGAAATCAACTTCTGTCACCTTAGTGATACATTTTGGGATAGTACCTAAAGTTTAAAGCAGAAATTGGGGCACTTTTGAAATTTTAATTTTTGACCAAAATCGACAGGTCCGGGGCTTAGGGAATTTCTCATATTCCACAAAACAGTTAAAGCTCCTGTTCAAAAATGATGCTCCGAAATCAACTTCTGTCACCTTAGTGATACATTTTGGGATAGTACCTAAGTTTTAAAGCAGAAATTGCGGCACTTTTGGAATTTTCATTTTTGACCAAAATCGACAGGTCCGGGGCTTAGGGAATTTCTCATATGCCACAAAACGGTTGAAGCTCCTGTTCAAAAATGATGCTCCGAAATCAACTTCTGTCACCTTAGTGATACATTTTGGGATAGTACCTAAAGTTTAAAGCAGAAATTGGGGCACTTTTGAAATTTTCATTTTTGACCAAAATCGACAGGTCCGGGGCTTAGGGAATTTCTCATATGCCACAAAACGGTTGAAGCTCCTGTTCAAAAATGATGCTCCGAAATCAACTTCTGTCACCTTAGTGATACATTTTGGGATAGTACCTAAAGTTTAAAGCAGAAATTGGGGCACTTTTGAAATTTTCATTTTTGACCAAAATCGACAGGTCCGGGGCTTAGGGAATTTCTCATATTCCACAAAACAGTTAAAGCTCCTGTTCAAAAATGATGCTCCGAAATCAACTTCTGTCACCTTAGTGATACATTTTGGGATAGTACCTAAGTTTTAAAGCAGAAATTGTGGCACTTTTGAAATTTTCATTTTTGACCAAAATCGACAGGTCCGGGGCTTAGGGAATTTCTCATATGCCACAAAACGGTTGAAGCTCCTGCTCAAAAATGATGCTCCGAAATCAACTTCTGTCACCTTAGTGATACATTTTGGGATAGTACCTAAGTTTTAAAGCAGAAATTGGGGCACTTTTGAAATTTTCATTTTTGACCAAAATCGACAGGTCCGGGGCTTAGGGAATTTCTCATATTCCACAAAACAGTTAAAGCTCCTGTTCAAAAATGATGCTCCGAAATCAACTTCTGTCACCTTAGTGATACATTTTGGGATAGTACCTAAGTTTTAAAGCAGAAATTGCGGCACTTTTGAAATTTTCATTTTTGACCAAAATCGACAGGTCCGGGGCTTAGGGAATTTCTCATATGCCACAAAACGGTTGAAGCTCCTGCTCAAAAATGATGCTCCGAAATCAACTTCTGTCACCTTAGTGATACATTTTGGAATAGTACCTAAAGTTTAAAGCAGAAATTGGGGCACTTTTGAAATTTTCATTTTTGACCAAAATCGACAGGTCCAGGGCTTAGGGAATTTCTCATATTCCACAAAACAGTTAAAGCTCCTGTTCAAAAATGATGCTCCGAAATCAACTTCTGTCACCTTAGTGATACATTTTGGGATAGTACCTAAGTTTTAAAGCAGAAATTGCGGCACTTTTGAAATTTTCATTTTTGACCAAAATCGACAGGTCCGGGGCTTAGGGAATTTCTCATATGCCACAAAACGGTTGAAGCTCTTGTTCAAAAACGATGCTCCGAAATCAACTTCTGTCACCTTAGTGATACATTTTGGGATAGTACCTAAAGTTTAAAGCAGAAATTGGGGCACTTTTGAAATTTTCATTTTTGACCAAAATCGACAGGTCCGGGGCTTAGGGAATTTCTCATATGCCACAAAATGGTTGAAGCTCCTGTTCAAAAATGATGCTCCGAAATCAACTTCTGTCACCTTAGTGATACATTTTGGGATAGTACTTAAGTTTTAAAGCAGAAATTGCGGCACTTTTGAAATTTTCATTTTTGACCAAAATCGACAGGTCCGGGGCTTAGGGAATTTCTCATATGCCACAAAACGGTTGAAGCTCCTGCTCAAAAATGATGCTCCGAAATCAACTTCTGTCACCTTAGTGATACATTTTGGGATAGTACCTAAAGTTTAAAGCAGAAATTGGGGCACTTTTGAAATTTTCATTTTTGACCAAAATCGACAGGTTCGGGGCTTAGGGAATTTCTCACATGCCACAAAACGGTTGAAGCTCCTGTTCAAAAATGATGCTCCGAAATCAACTTCTGTCACATAAGTGATACATTTTGGGATAGTACCTAAAGTTTAAAGCAGAAATTGGGGCACTTTTGAAATTTTCATTTTTGACCAAAATCGACAGGTCCGGGGCTTAGGGAATTTCTCATATGCCACAAAACGGTTGAAGCTCCTGTTCAAAAATGATGCTCCGAAATCAACTTCTGTCACCTTAGTGATACATTTTGGGATAGTACCTAAAGTTTAAAGCAGAAATTGGGGCACTTTTGAAATTTTCATTTTTGACCAAAATCGACAGGTCCGGGGCTTAGGGATTTTCTCATATTCCACAAAACAGTTAAAGCTCCTGTTCAAAAATGATGCTCCGAAATCAACTTCTGTCACCTTAGTGATACATTTTGGGATAGTACCTAAGTTTTAAAGCAGAAATTGCGGCACTTTTGAAATTTTCATTTTTGACCAAAATCGACAGGTCCGGGGCTTAGGGAATTTCTCATATGCCACAAAACGGTTGAAGCTCCTGCTCAAAAATGATGCTCCGAAATCAACTTCTGTCACCTTAGTGATACATTTTGGGATAGTACCTAAAGTTTAAAGCAGAAATTGGGGCACTTTTGAAATTTTCATTTTTGACCAAAATCGACAGGTCCGGGGCTTAGGGAATTTCTCATATTCCACAAAACAGTTAAAGCTCCTGTTCAAAAATGATGCTCCGAAATCAACTTCTGTCACCTTAGTGATACATTTTGGGATAGTACCTAAAGTTTAAAGCAGAAATTGGGGCACTTTTGAAATTTTCATTTTTGACCAAAATCGACAGGTCCAGGGCTTAGGGATTTTCTCATATTCCACAAAACAGTTAAAGCTCCTGTTCAAAAATGATGCTCCGAAATCAACTTCTGTCACCTTAGTGATACATTTTGGGATAGTACCTAAGTTTTAAAGCAGAAATTGCGGCACTTTTGAAATTTTCATTTTTGACCAAAATCGACAGGTTTGGGGCTTAGGGAATTTCCCATATGCCACAAAACGGTTGAAGCTCCTGTTCAAAAATGATGCTCCGAAATCAACTTCTGTCACCTTAGTGATACATTTTGGGATAGTACCTAAAGTTTAAAGCAGAAATTGCGGCACTTTTGAAATTTTCATTTTTGACCAAAATCGACAGGTCCGGGGCTTAGGGAATTTCTCATATGCCACAAAACGGTTGAAGCTCCTGCTCAAAAATGATGCTCCGAAATCAACTTCTGTCACCTTAGTGATACATTTTGGGATAGTACCTAAAGTTTAAAGCAGAAATTGGGGCACTTTTGAAATTTTCATTTTTGACCAAAATCGACAGGTCCGGGGCTTAGGGAATTTCTCATATGCCACAAAACGGTTGAAGCTCCTGCTCAAAAATGATGCTCCGAAATCAACTTCTGTCACCTTAGTGATACATTTTGGGATAGTACCTAAAGTTTAAAGCAGAAATTGCGGCACTTTTGAAATTTTCATTTTTGACCAAAATCGACAGGTCCGGGGCTTAGGGAATTTCTCATATTCCACAAAACAGTTAAAGCTCCTGTTCAAAAATGATGCTCCGAAATCAACTTCTGTCACCTTAGTGATACATTTTGGGATAGTACCTAAGTTTTAAAGCAGAAATTGCGGCACTTTTGAAATTTTCATTTTTGACCAAAATCGACAGGTCCGGGGCTTAGGGAATTTCTCATATGCCACAAAACGGTTGAAGCTCCTGTTCAAAAATGATGCTCCGAAATCAACTTCTGTCACCTTAGTGATACATTTTGGGATAGTACCTAAAGTTTAAAGCAGAAATTGGGGCACTTTTGAAATTTTCATTTTTGACCAAAATCGACAGGTCCGGGGCTTAGGGAATTTCTCATATGCCACAAAACGGTTGAAGCTCCTGTTCAAAAATGATGCTCCGAAATCAACTTCTGTCACCTTAGTGATACATTTTGGGATAGTACCTAAAGTTTAAAGCAGAAATTGGGGCACTTTTGAAATTTTCATTTTTGACCAAAATCGACAGGTCCGGGGCTTAGGGAATTTCTCATATTCCACAAAACAGTTAAAGCTCCTGTTCAAAAATGATGCTCCGAAATCAACTTCTGTCACCTTAGTGATACATTTTGGGATAGTACCTAAGTTTTAAAGCAGAAATTGCGGCACTTTTGAAATTTTCATTTTTGACCAAAATCGACAGGTCCGGGGCTTAGGGAATTTCTCATATGCCACAAAACGGTTGAAGCTCCTGCTCAAAAATGATGCTCCGAAATCAACTTCTGTCACCTTAGTGATACATTTTGGGATAGTACCTAAAGTTTAAAGCAGAAATTGGGGCACTTTTGAAATTTTCATTTTTGACCAAAATCGACAGGTCCGGGGCTTAGGGAATTTCTCATATTCCACAAAACAGTTAAAGCTCCTGTTCAAAAATGATGCTCCGAAATCAACTTCTGTCACCTTAGTGATACATTTTGGGATAGTACCTAAGTTTTAAAGCAGAAATTGCGGCACTTTTGGAATTTTCTTTTTTGACCAAAATCGACAGGTCCGGGGCTTAGGGAATTTCTCATATGCCACAAAACGGTTGAAGCTCCTGTTCAAAAATGATGCTCCGAAATCAACTTCTGTCACCTTAGTGATACATTTTGGGATAGTACCTAAAGTTTAAAGCAGAAATTGGGGCACTTTTGAAATTTTCATTTTTGACCAAAATCGACAGGTCCGGGGCTTAGGGAATTTCTCATATGCCACAAAACGGTTGAAGCTCCTGTTCAAAAATGATGCTCCGAAATCAACTTCTGTCACCTTAGTGATACATTTTGGGATAGTACCTAAAGTTTAAAGCAGAAATTGGGGCACTTTTGAAATTTTCATTTTTGACCAAAATCGACAGGTCCGGGGCTTAGGGAATTTCTCATATTCCACAAAACAGTTAAAGCTCCTGTTCAAAAATGATGCTCCGAAATCAACTTCTGTCACCTTAGTGATACATTTTGGGATAGTACCTAAGTTTTAAAGCAGAAATTGCGGCACTTTTGAAATTTTCATTTTTGACCAAAATCGACAAGTCCGGGGCTTAGGGAATTTCTCATATGCCACAAAACGGTTGAAGCTCCTGTTCAAAAATGATGCTCCGAAATCAACTTCTGTCACCTTAGTGATACATTTTGGGATAGTACCTAAAGTTTAAAGCAGAAATTGGGGCACTTTTGAAATTTTCATTTTTGACCAAAATCGACAGGTCCGGGGCTTAGGGAATTTCTCATATTCCACAAAACAGTTAAAGCTCCTGTTCAATAATGATGCTCCGAAATCAACTTCTGTCACCTTAGTGATACATTTTGGGATAGTACCTAAGTTTTAAAGCAGAAATTGCGGCACTTTTGAAATTTTAATTTTTGACCAAAATCGACAGGTCCGGGGCTTAGGGAATTTCTCATATGCCACAAAACGGTTGAAGCTCCTGCTCAAAAATGATGCTCCGAAATCAACTTCTGTCACCTTAGTGATACATTTTGGGATAGTACCTAAAGTTTAAAGCAGAAATTGGGGCACTTTTGAAATTTTAATTTTTGACCAAAATCGACAGGTCCGGGGCTTAGGGAATTTCTCATATTCCACAAAACAGTTAAAGCTCCTGTTCAAAAATGATGCTCCGAAATCAACTTCTGTCACCTTAGTGATACATTTTGGGATAGTACCTAAGTTTTAAAGCAGAAATTGCGGCACTTTTGGAATTTTCATTTTTGACCAAAATCGACAGGTCCGGGGCTTAGGGAATTTCTCATATGCCACAAAACGGTTGAAGCTCCTGTTCAAAAATGATGCTCCGAAATCAACTTCTGTCACCTTAGTGATACATTTTGGGATAGTACCTAAAGTTTAAAGCAGAAATTGGGGCACTTTTGAAATTTTCATTTTTGACCAAAATCGACAGGTCCGGGGCTTAGGGAATTTCTCATATGCCACAAAACGGTTGAAGCTCCTGTTCAAAAATGATGCTCCGAAATCAACTTCTGTCACCTTAGTGATACATTTTGGGATAGTACCTAAAGTTTAAAGCAGAAATTGGGGCACTTTTGAAATTTTCATTTTTGACCAAAATCGACAGGTCCGGGGCTTAGGGAATTTCTCATATTCCACAAAACAGTTAAAGCTCCTGTTCAAAAATGATGCTCCGAAATCAACTTCTGTCACCTTAGTGATACATTTTGGGATAGTACCTAAGTTTTAAAGCAGAAATTGTGGCACTTTTGAAATTTTCATTTTTGACCAAAATCGACAGGTCCGGGGCTTAGGGAATTTCTCATATGCCACAAAACGGTTGAAGCTCCTGCTCAAAAATGATGCTCCGAAATCAACTTCTGTCACCTTAGTGATACATTTTGGGATAGTACCTAAGTTTTAAAGCAGAAATTGGGGCACTTTTGAAATTTTCATTTTTGACCAAAATCGACAGGTCCGGGGCTTAGGGAATTTCTCATATTCCACAAAACAGTTAAAGCTCCTGTTCAAAAATGATGCTCCGAAATCAACTTCTGTCACCTTAGTGATACATTTTGGGATAGTACCTAAGTTTTAAAGCAGAAATTGCGGCACTTTTGAAATTTTCATTTTTGACCAAAATCGACAGGTCCGGGGCTTAGGGAATTTCTCATATGCCACAAAACGGTTGAAGCTCCTGCTCAAAAATGATGCTCCGAAATCAACTTCTGTCACCTTAGTGATACATTTTGGAATAGTACCTAAAGTTTAAAGCAGAAATTGGGGCACTTTTGAAATTTTCATTTTTGACCAAAATCGACAGGTCCAGGGCTTAGGGAATTTCTCATATTCCACAAAACAGTTAAAGCTCCTGTTCAAAAATGATGCTCCGAAATCAACTTCTGTCACCTTAGTGATACATTTTGGGATAGTACCTAAGTTTTAAAGCAGAAATTGCGGCACTTTTGAAATTTTCATTTTTGACCAAAATCGACAGGTCCGGGGCTTAGGGAATTTCTCATATGCCACAAAACGGTTGAAGCTCTTGTTCAAAAACGATGCTCCGAAATCAACTTCTGTCACCTTAGTGATACATTTTGGGATAGTACCTAAAGTTTAAAGCAGAAATTGGGGCACTTTTGAAATTTTCATTTTTGACCAAAATCGACAGGTCCGGGGCTTAGGGAATTTCTCATATGCCACAAAATGGTTGAAGCTCCTGTTCAAAAATGATGCTCCGAAATCAACTTCTGTCACCTTAGTGATACATTTTGGGATAGTACTTAAGTTTTAAAGCAGAAATTGCGGCACTTTTGAAATTTTCATTTTTGACCAAAATCGACAGGTCCGGGGCTTAGGGAATTTCTCATATGCCACAAAACGGTTGAAGCTCCTGCTCAAAAATGATGCTCCGAAATCAACTTCTGTCACCTTAGTGATACATTTTGGGATAGTACCTAAAGTTTAAAGCAGAAATTGGGGCACTTTTGAAATTTTCATTTTTGACCAAAATCGACAGGTTCGGGGCTTAGGGAATTTCTCACATGCCACAAAACGGTTGAAGCTCCTGTTCAAAAATGATGCTCCGAAATCAACTTCTGTCACATAAGTGATACATTTTGGGATAGTACCTAAAGTTTAAAGCAGAAATTGGGGCACTTTTGAAATTTTCATTTTTGACCAAAATCGACAGGTCCGGGGCTTAGGGAATTTCTCATATGCCACAAAACGGTTGAAGCTCCTGTTCAAAAATGATGCTCCGAAATCAACTTCTGTCACCTTAGTGATACATTTTGGGATAGTACCTAAAGTTTAAAGCAGAAATTGGGGCACTTTTGAAATTTTCATTTTTGACCAAAATCGACAGGTCCGGGGCTTAGGGATTTTCTCATATTCCACAAAACAGTTAAAGCTCCTGTTCAAAAATGATGCTCCGAAATCAACTTCTGTCACCTTAGTGATACATTTTGGGATAGTACCTAAGTTTTAAAGCAGAAATTGCGGCACTTTTGAAATTTTCATTTTTGACCAAAATCGACAGGTCCGGGGCTTAGGGAATTTCTCATATGCCACAAAACGGTTGAAGCTCCTGCTCAAAAATGATGCTCCGAAATCAACTTCTGTCACCTTAGTGATACATTTTGGGATAGTACCTAAAGTTTAAAGCAGAAATTGGGGCACTTTTGAAATTTTCATTTTTGACCAAAATCGACAGGTCCGGGGCTTAGGGAATTTCTCATATTCCACAAAACAGTTAAAGCTCCTGTTCAAAAATGATGCTCCGAAATCAACTTCTGTCACCTTAGTGATACATTTTGGGATAGTACCTAAAGTTTAAAGCAGAAATTGGGGCACTTTTGAAATTTTCATTTTTGACCAAAATCGACAGGTCCAGGGCTTAGGGATTTTCTCATATTCCACAAAACAGTTAAAGCTCCTGTTCAAAAATGATGCTCCGAAATCAACTTCTGTCACCTTAGTGATACATTTTGGGATAGTACCTAAGTTTTAAAGCAGAAATTGCGGCACTTTTGAAATTTTCATTTTTGACCAAAATCGACAGGTTTGGGGCTTAGGGAATTTCCCATATGCCACAAAACGGTTGAAGCTCCTGTTCAAAAATGATGCTCCGAAATCAACTTCTGTCACCTTAGTGATACATTTTGGGATAGTACCTAAAGTTTAAAGCAGAAATTGCGGCACTTTTGAAATTTTCATTTTTGACCAAAATCGACAGGTCCGGGGCTTAGGGAATTTCTCATATGCCACAAAACGGTTGAAGCTCCTGCTCAAAAATGATGCTCCGAAATCAACTTCTGTCACCTTAGTGATACATTTTGGGATAGTACCTAAAGTTTAAAGCAGAAATTGGGGCACTTTTGAAATTTTCATTTTTGACCAAAATCGACAGGTCCGGGGCTTAGGGAATTTCTCATATGCCACAAAACGGTTGAAGCTCCTGCTCAAAAATGATGCTCCGAAATCAACTTCTGTCACCTTAGTGATACATTTTGGGATAGTACCTAAAGTTTAAAGCAGAAATTGCGGCACTTTTGAAATTTTCATTTTTGACCAAAATCGACAGGTCCGGGGCTTAGGGAATTTCTCATATTCCACAAAACAGTTAAAGCTCCTGTTCAAAAATGATGCTCCGAAATCAACTTCTGTCACCTTAGTGATACATTTTGGGATAGTACCTAAGTTTTAAAGCAGAAATTGCGGCACTTTTGAAATTTTCATTTTTGACCAAAATCGACAGGTCCGGGGCTTAGGGAATTTCTCATATTCCACAAAACGGTTGAAGCTCCTGTTCAAAAATGATGCTCCGAAATCAACTTCTGTCACCTTAGTGATACATTTTGGGATAGTACCTAAAGTTTAAAGCAGAAATTGGGGCACTTTTGAAATTTTCATTTTTGACCAAAATTGACAGGTCCGGGGCTTAGGGAATTTCTCATATGCCACAAAACGGTTGAAGCTCCTGTTCAAAAATGATGCTCCGAAATCAACTTCTGTCACCTTAGTGATACATTTTGGGATAGTACCTAAAGTTTAAAGCAGAAATTGGGGCACTTTTGAAATTTTCATTTTTGACCAAAATCGACAGGTCCGGGGCTTAGGGAATTTCTCATATTCCACAAAACAGTTAAAGCTCCTGTTCAAAAATGATGCTCCGAAATCAACTTCTGTCACCTTAGTGATACATTTTGGGATAGTACCTAAGTTTTAAAGCAGAAATTGCGGCACTTTTGAAATTTTCATTTTTGACCAAAATCGACAGGTCCGGGGCTTAGGGAATTTCTCATATGCCACAAAACGGTTGAAGCTCCTGCTCAAAAATGATGCTCCGAAATCAACTTCTGTCACCTTAGTGATACATTTTGGGATAGTACCTAAGTTTTAAAGCAGAAATTGGGGCACTTTTGAAATTTTCATTTTTGACCAAAATCGACAGGTCCGGGGCTTAGGGAATTTCTCATATTCCACAAAACGGTTGAAGCTCCTGCTCAAAAATGATGCTCCGAAATCAACTTCTGTCACCTTAGTGATACATTTTGGAATAGTACCTAAAGTTTAAAGCAGAAATTGGGGCACTTTTGAAATTTTCATTTTTGACCAAAATCGACAGGTCCAGGGCTTAGGGAATTTCTCATATTCCACAAAACAGTTAAAGCTCCTGTTCAAAAATGATGCTCCGAAATCAACTTCTGTCACCTTAGTGATACATTTTGGGATAGTACCTAAGTTTTAAAGCAGAAATTGCGGCACTTTTGAAATTTTCATTTTTGACCAAAATCGACAGGTCCGGGGCTTAGGGAATTTCTCATATGCCACAAAACGGTTGAAGCTCCTGTTCAAAAACGATGCTCCGAAATCAACTTCTGTCACCTTAGTGATACATTTTGGGATAGTACCTAAAGTTTAAAGCAGAAATTGGGGCACTTTTGAAATTTTCATTTTTGACCAAAATCGACAGGTCCGGGGCTTAGGGAATTTCTCATATGCCACAAAATGGTTGAAGCTCCTGTTCAAAAATGATGCTCCGAAATCAACTTCTGTCACCTTAGTGATACATTTTGGGATAGTACTTAAGTTTTAAAGCAGAAATTGCGGCACTTTTGAAATTTTCATTTTTGACCAAAATCGACAGGTCCGGGGCTTAGGGAATTTCTCATATGCCACAAAACGGTTGAAGCTCCTGCTCAAAAATGATGCTCCGAAATCAACTTCTGTCACCTTAGTGATACATTTTGGGATAGTACCTAAAGTTTAAAGCAGAAATTGGGGCACTTTTGAAATTTTCATTTTTGACCAAAATCGACAGGTCCGGGGCTTAGGGATTTTCTCATATTCCACAAAACAGTTAAAGCTCCTGTTCAAAAATGATGCTCCGAAATCAACTTCTGTCACCTTAGTGATACATTTTGGGATAGTACCTAAGTTTTAAAGCAGAAATTGCGGCACTTTTGAAATTTTCATTTTTGACCAAAATCGACAGGTCCGGGGCTTAGGGAATTTCTCATATGCCACAAAACGGTTGAAGCTCCTGCTCAAAAATGATGCTCCGAAATCAACTTCTGTCACCTTAGTGATACATTTTGGGATAGTACCTAAAGTTTAAAGCAGAAATTGGGGCACTTTTGAAATTTTCATTTTTGACCAAAATCGACAGGTCCGGGGCTTAGGGAATTTCTCATATTCCACAAAACAGTTAAAGCTCCTGTTCAAAAATGATGCTCCGAAATCAACTTCTGTCACCTTAGTGATACATTTTGGGATAGTACCTAAAGTTTAAAGCAGAAATTGGGGCACTTTTGAAATTTTCATTTTTGACCAAAATCGACAGGTCCAGGGCTTAGGGATTTTCTCATATTCCACAAAACAGTTAAAGCTCCTGTTCAAAAATGATGCTCCGAAATCAACTTCTGTCACCTTAGTGATACATTTTGGGATAGTACCTAAGTTTTAAAGCAGAAATTGCGGCACTTTTGAAATTTTCATTTTTGACCAAAATCGACAGGTTCGGGGCTTAGGGAATTTCCCATATGCCACAAAACGGTTGAAGCTCCTGTTCAAAAATGATGCTCCGAAATCAACTTCTGTCACCTTAGTGATACATTTTGGGATAGTACCTAAAGTTTAAAGCAGAAATTGCGGCACTTTTGAAATTTTCATTTTTGACCAAAATCGACAGGTCCGGGGCTTAGGGAATTTCTCATATGCCACAAAACGGTTGAAGCTCCTGCTCAAAAATGATGCTCCGAAATCAACTTCTGTCACCTTAGTGATACATTTTGGGATAGTACCTAAAGTTTAAAGCAGAAATTGGGGCACTTTTGAAATTTTCATTTTTGACCAAAATCGACAGGTCCGGGGCTTAGGGAATTTCTCATATGCCACAAAACGGTTGAAGCTCCTGCTCAAAAATGATGCTCCGAAATCAACTTCTGTCACCTTAGTGATACATTTTGGGATAGTACCTAAAGTTTAAAGCAGAAATTGCGGCACTTTTGAAATTTTCATTTTTGACCAAAATCGACAGGTCCGGGGCTTAGGGAATTTCTCATATGCCACAAAACGGTTGAAGCTCCTGCTCAAAAATGATGCTCCGAAATCAACTTCTGTCACCTTAGTGATACATTTTGGGATAGTACCTAAAGTTTAAAGCAGAAATTGGGGCACTTTTGAAATTTTCATTTTTGACCAAAATCGACAGGTCCGGGGCTTAGGGAATTTCTCATATGCCTCAAAACTGTTGAAGCTCCTGTTCAAAAATGATGCTCCGAAATCAACTTCTGTCACCTTAGTGATACATTTTGGGATAGTGTCTAAAGTTTTAAAGCAGAAATTGGGGCACTTTTGAAATTTTCATTTTTGACCAAAATCGACAGGTCCGGGGCTTAGGGAATTTCTCATATTCCACAAAACAATTAAAGCTCCTGTTCAAAAATGATGCTCCAAAATCAACTTCTGTCACCTTAGTGATACATTTTGGGATAGTACCTAAGTTTTAAAGCAGAAATTGCGGCACTTTTGAAATTTTCATTTTTGACCAAAATCGACAGGTCCGGGGCTTAGGGAATTTCTCATGTGCCACAAAACGGTTGAAGCTCCTGTTCAAAAATGATGCTCCGAAATCAACTTCTGTCACCTTAGTGATACATTTTGGGATAGTACCTAAAGTTTAAAGCAGAAATTGGGGCACTTTTGAAATTTTCATTTTTGACCAAAATCGACAGGTCCGGGGCTTAGGGAATTTTTCATATGCCACAAAACGGTTGAAGCTCCTGTTCAAAAATGATGCTCCGAAATCAACTTCTGTCACCTTAGTGATACATTTTGGGATAGTACCTAAAGTTTAAAGCAGAAATTGGGGCACTTTTGAAATTTTTATTTTTGACCAAAATCGACAGGTCCGGGGCTTAGGGAATTTCTCATATGCCACAAAATGGTTGAAGCTCCTGTTCAAAAATGATGCTCCGAAATCAACTTCTGTCACCTTAGTGATACATTTTGGGATAGTACTTAAGTTTTAAAGCAGAAATTGCGGCACTTTTGAAATTTTCATTTTTGACCAAAATCGACAGGTCCGGGGCTTAGGGAATTTCTCATATGCCACAAAACGGTTGAAGCTCCTGCTCAAAAATGATGCTCCGAAATCAACTTCTGTCACCTTAGTGATACATTTTGGGATAGTACCTAAAGTTTAAAGCAGAAATTGGGGCACTTTTGAAATTTTCATTTTTGACCAAAATCGACAGGTCCGGGGCTTAGGGAATTTCTCACATGCCACAAAACGGTTGAAGCTCCTGTTCAAAAATGATGCTCCGAAATCAACTTCTGTCACATAAGTGATACATTTTGGGATAGTACCTAAAGTTTAAAGCAGAAATTGGGGCACTTTTGAAATTTTCATTTTTGACCAAAATCGACAGGTCCGGGGCTTAGGGAATTTCTCATATGCCACAAAACGGTTGAAGCTCCTGTTCAAAAATGATGCTCCGAAATCAACTTCTGTCACCTTAGTGATACATTTTGGGATAGTACCTAAAGTTTAAAGCAGAAATTGGGGCACTTTTGAAATTTTCATTTTTGACCAAAATCGACAGGTCCGGGGCTTAGGGATTTTCTCATATTCCACAAAACAGTTAAAGCTCCTGTTCAAAAATGATGCTCCGAAATCAACTTCTGTCACCTTAGTGATACATTTTGGGATAGTACCTAAGTTTTAAAGCAGAAATTGCGGCACTTTTGAAATTTTCATTTTTGACCAAAATCGACAGGTCCGGGGCTTAGGGAATTTCTCATATGCCACAAAACGGTTGAAGCTCCTGCTCAAAAATGATGCTCCGAAATCAACTTCTGTCACCTTAGTGATACATTTTGGGATAGTACCTAAAGTTTAAAGCAGAAATTGGGGCACTTTTGAAATTTTCATTTTTGACCAAAATCGACAGGTCCGGGGCTTAGGGAATTTCTCATATTCCACAAAACAGTTAAAGCTCCTGTTCAAAAATGATGCTCCGAAATCAACTTCTGTCACCTTAGTGATACATTTTGGGATAGTACCTAAAGTTTAAAGCAGAAATTGGGGCACTTTTGAAATTTTCATTTTTGACCAAAATCGACAGGTCCGGGGCTTAGGGATTTTCTCATATTCCACAAAACAGTTAAAGCTCCTGTTCAAAAATGATGCTCCGAAATCAACTTCTGTCACCTTAGTGATACATTTTGGGATAGTACCTAAGTTTTAAAGCAGAAATTGCGGCACTTTTGAAATTTTCATTTTTGACCAAAATCGACAGGTTCGGGGCTTAGGGAATTTCCCATATGCCACAAAACGGTTGAAGCTCCTGTTCAAAAATGATGCTCCGAAATCAACTTCTGTCACCTTAGTGATACATTTTGGGATAGTACCTAAAGTTTAAAGCAGAAATTGCGGCACTTTTGAAATTTTCATTTTTGACCAAAATCGACAGGTCCGGGGCTTAGGGAATTTCTCATATGCCACAAAACGGTTGAAGCTCCTGCTCAAAAATGATGCTCCGAAATCAACTTCTGTCACCTTAGTGATACATTTTGGGATAGTACCTAAAGTTTAAAGCAGAAATTGGGGCACTTTTGAAATTTTCATTTTTGACCAAAATCGACAGGTCCGGGGCTTAGGGAATTTCTCATATGCCACAAAACGGTTGAAGCTCCTGCTCAAAAATGATGCTCCGAAATCAACTTCTGTCACCTTAGTGATACATTTTGGGATAGTACCTAAAGTTTAAAGCAGAAATTGGGGCACTTTTGAAATTTTCATTTTTGACCAAAATCGACAGGTCCGGGGCTTAGGGAATTTCTCATATGCCTCAAAACTGTTGAAGCTCCTGTTCAAAAATGATGCTCCGAAATCAACTTCTGTCACCTTAGTGATACATTTTGGGATAGTGTCTAAAGTTTTAAAGCAGAAATTGGGGCACTTTTGAAATTTTCATTTTTGACCAAAATCGACAGGTCCGGGGCTTAGGGAATTTCTCATATTCCACAAAACAATTAAAGCTCCTGTTCAAAAATGATGCTCCAAAATCAACTTCTGTCACCTTAGTGATACATTTTGGGATAGTACCTAAGTTTTAAAGCAGAAATTGCGGCACTTTTGAAATTTTCATTTTTGACCAAAATCGACAGGTCCGGGGCTTAGGGAATTTCTCATGTGCCACAAAACGGTTGAAGCTCCTGTTCAAAAATGATGCTCCGAAATCAACTTCTGTCACCTTAGTGATACATTTTGGGATAGTACCTAAAGTTTAAAGCAGAAATTGGGGCACTTTTGAAATTTTCATTTTTGACCAAAATCGACAGGTCCGGGGCTTAGGGAATTTTTCATATGCCACAAAACGGTTGAAGCTCCTGTTCAAAAATGATGCTCCGAAATCAACTTCTGTCACCTTAGTGATACATTTTGGGATAGTACCTAAAGTTTAAAGCAGAAATTGGGGCACTTTTGAAATTTTTATTTTTGACCAAAATCGACAGGTCCGGGGCTTAGGGAATTTCTCATATGCCACAAAACGGTTGAAGCTCCTGTTCAAAAATGATGCTCCGAAATCAACTTCTGTCACCTTAGTGATACATTTTGGGATAGTACCTAAGTTTTAAAGCAGAAATTGCGGCACTTTCGAAATTTTCATTTTTGACCAAAATCGACAGGTCCGGGGCTTAGGGAATTTCTCATATGCCACAAAACGGTTGAAGCATCAACTTCTGTCACCTTAGTGATACATTTTGGGATAGTACCTAAGTTTTAAAGCAGAAATTGCGGCACTTTTGAAATTTTCATTTTTGACCAAAATCGACAGGTCCGGGGCTTAGGGAATTTCTCATATGCCACAAAACGGTTGAAGCTCCTGTTCAAAAACGATGCTCCGAAATCAACTTCTGTCACCTTAGTGATACATTTTGGGATAGTACCTAAAGTTTAAAGCAGAAATTGGGGCACTTTTGAAATTTTCATTTTTGACCAAAATCGACAGGTCCGGGGCTTAGGGAATTTCTCATATTCCACAAAACAGTTAAAGCTCCTGTTCAAAAATGATGCTCCGAAATCAACTTCTGTCACCTTAGTGATACATTTTGGGATAGTACCTAAGTTTTAAAGCAGAAATTGCGGCACTTTTGAAATTTTAATTTTTGACCAAAATCGACAGGTTCGGGGCTTAGGGAATTTCTCATATGCCACAAAACGGTTGAAGCTCCTGCTCAAAAATGATGCTCCGAAATCAACTTCTGTCACCTTAGTGATACATTTTGGGATAGTACCTAAAGTTTAAAGCAGAAATTGGGGCACTTTTGAAATTTTAATTTTTGACCAAAATCGACAGGTCCGGGGCTTAGGGAATTTCTCATATTCCACAAAACAGTTAAAGCTCCTGTTCAAAAATGATGCTCCGAAATCAACTTCTGTCACCTTAGTGATACATTTTGGGATAGTACCTAAGTTTTAAAGCAGAAATTGCGGCACTTTTGGAATTATCATTTTTGACCAAAATCGACAGGTCCGGGGCTTAGGGAATTTCTCATATGCCACAAAACGGTTGAAGCTCCTGTTCAAAAATGATGCTCCGAAATCAACTTCTGTCACCTTAGTGATACATTTTGGGATAGTACCTAAAGTTTAAAGCAGAAATTGGGGCACTTTTGAAATTTTCATTTTTGACCAAAATCGACAGGTCCGGGGCTTAGGGAATTTCTCATATTCCACAAAACAGTTAAAGCTCCTGTTCAAAAATGATGCTCCGAAATCAACTTCTGTCACCTTAGTGATACATTTTGGGATAGTACCTAAGTTTTAAAGCAGAAATTGCGGCACTTTTGAAATTTTCATTTTTGACCAAAATCGACAGGTCCTGGGCTTAGGGAATTTCTCATATGCCACAAAATGGTTGAAGCACCTGCTCAAAAATGATGCTCCGAAATCAACTTCTGTCACCTTAGTGATACATTTTGGGATAGTACCTAAGTTTTAAAGCAGAAATTGGGGCACTTTTGAAATTTTCATTTTTGACCAAAATCGACAGGTCCGGGGCTTAGGGAATTTCTCATATTCCACAAAACAGTTAAAGCTCCTGTTCAAAAATGATGCTCCGAAATCAACTTCTGTCACCTTAGTGATACATTTTGGGATAGTACCTAAGTTTTAAAGCAGAAATTGCGGCACTTTTGAAATTTTCATTTTTGACCAAAATCGACAGGTCCGGGGCTTAGGGAATTTCTCATATGCCACAAAACGGTTGAAGCTCCTGCTCAAAAATGATGCTCCGAAATCAACTTCTGTCACTTTAGTGATACATTTTGGAATAGTACCTAAAGTTTAAAGCAGAAATTGGGGCACTTTTGAAATTTTCATTTTTGACCAAAATCGACAGGTCCGGGGCTTAGGGAATTTCTCATATTCCACAAAACAGTTAAAGCTCCTGTTCAAAAATGATGCTCCGAAATCAACTTCTGTCACCTTAGTGATACATTTTGGGATAGTACCTAAGTTTTAAAGCAGAAATTGCGGCACTTTTGAAATTTTCATTTTTGACCAAAATCGACAGGTCCGGGGCTTAGGGAATTTCTCATATGCCACAAAACGGTTGAAGCTCCTGTTCAAAAACGATGCTCCGAAATCAACTTCTGTCACCTTAGTGATACATTTTGGGATAGTACCTAAAGTTTAAAGCAGAAATTGGGGCACTTTTGAAATTTTCATTTTTGACCAAAATCGACAGGTCCGGGGCTTAGGGAATTTCTCATATGCCACAAAATGGTTGAAGCTCCTGTTCAAAAATGATGCTCCGAAATCAACTTCTGTCACCTTAGTGATACATTTTGGGATAGTACTTAAGTTTTAAAGCAGAAATTGCGGCACTTTTGAAATTTTCATTTTTGACCAAAATCGACAGGTCCGGGGCTTAGGGAATTTCTCATATGCCACAAAACGGTTGAAGCTCCTGCTCAAAAATGATGCTCCGAAATCAACTTCTGTCACCTTAGTGATACATTTTGGGATAGTACCTAAAGTTTAAAGCAGAAATTGGGGCACTTTTGAAATTTTCATTTTTGACCAAAATCGACAGGTCCGGGGCTTAGGGAATTTCTCATATGCCACAAAACGGTTGAAGCTCCTGTTCAAAAATGATGCTCCGAAATCAACTTCTGTCACCTTAGTGATACATTTTGGGATAGTACCTAAAGTTTAAAGCAGAAATTGGGGCACTTTTGAAATTTTCATTTTTGACCAAAATCGACAGGTCCGGGGCTTAGGGAATTTCTCATATGCCAAAAAACGGTTGAAGCTCCTGCTCAAAAATGATGCTCCGAAATCAACTTCTGTCGCCTTAGTGATACATTTTGGGATAGTACCTAAAGTTTAAAGCAGAAATTGGGGCACTTTTGAAATTTTCATTTTTGACCAAAATCGACAGGTCCGGGGCTTAGGGAATTTCTCATATGCCACAAAACGGTTGAAGCTCATGCTCAAAAATGATGCTCCGAAATCAACTTCTGTCACCTTAGTGATACATTTTGGGATAGTACCTAAAGTTTAAAGCAGAAATTGGGGCACTTTTGAAATTTTCATTTTTGACCAAAATCGACAGGTCCGGGGCTTAGGGAATTTCTTATATGCCACAAAACGGTTGAAGCTCCTGTTCAAAAATGATGCTCCGAAATCAACTTCTGTCACCTTAGTGATACATTTTGGGATAGTACCTAAAGTTTAAAGCAGAAATTGGGGCACTTTTGAAATTTTCATTTTTGACCAAAATCGACAGGTCCGGGGCTTAGGGAATTTCTCATATGCCACAAAACGGTTGAAGCTCCTGCTCAAAAATTATGCTCCGAAATCAACTTCTGTCACCTTAGTGATACATTTTTTGATAGTACCGAAAGTTTAAAGCAGAAATTGGGGCACTTTTTAAATTTTTATTTTTGACCAAAATCGACAGGTCCGGGGCTTAGGGAATTTCTCATATGCCACAAAACGGTGAAAGCTCCTGTTCAAAAATGATGCTCCGAAATCAACTTCTGTCACCTTAGTGATACATTTTGGGATAGTACCTAAGTTTTAAAGCAGAAATTGCGGCACTTTTGAAATTTTCATTTTTGACCAAAATCGACAGGTCCGGGGCTTAGGGAATTTCTCATATGCCACAAAACGGTTGAAGCTCCTGTTCAAAAATGATGCTCCGAAATCAACTTCTGTCACCTTAGTGATACATTTTGGGATAGTACCTAAAGTTTAAAGCAGAAATTGGGGCACTTTTGAAATTTTCATTTTTGACCAAAATCGACAGGTCCGGGGCTTAGGGAATTTCTCATATGTCTCAAAACTGTTGAAGCTCCTGTTCAAAAATGATGCTCCGAAATCAACTTCTGTCACCTAAGTGATACATTTTGGGATAGTACCTAAAGTTTAAAGCAGAAATTGGGGCACTTTTGAAATTTTCATTTTCAACCAAAATCGACAGGTCCGGGGCTTAGGTAATTTCTCATATTCCACAAAACAGTGAAAGCTCCTGTTCAAAAATGATGCTCCGAAATCAACTTCTGTCACCTTAGTGATACATTTTGGGATAGTACCTAAGTTTTAAAGCAGAAATTGCGGCACTTTTGAAATTTTCATTTTTGACCAAAATCGACAGGTCCGGGGCTTAGGGAATTTCTCATATGCCACAAAACGGTTGAAGCTCCTGTTCAAAAATGATGCTCCGAAATCAACTTCTGTCACCTTAGTGATACATTTTGGGATAGTACTTAAGTTTTAAAGCAGAAATTGCGGCACTTTTGAAATTTTCATTTTTGACCAAAATCGACAGGTCCGGGGCTTAGGGAATTTCTCATATGCCACAAAACGGTTGAAGCTCCTGCTCAAAAATGATGCTCCGAAATCAACTTCTGTCACCTTAGTGATACATTTTGGGATAGTACCTAAAGTTTAAAGCAGAAATTGGGGCACTTTTGAAATTTTCATTTTTGACCAAAATCGACAGGTCCGGGGCTTAGGGAATTTCTCATATGCCACAAAACGGTTGAAGCTCCTGTTCAAAAATGATGCTCCGAAATCAACTTCTGTCACCTTAGTGATACATTTTGGGATAGTACCTAAAGTTTAAAGCAGAAATTGGGGCACTTTTGAAATTTTCATTTTTGACCAAAATCGACAGGTCCGGGGCTTATGCCAAAAAACGGTTGAAGCTCCTGCTCAAAAATGATGCTCCGAAATCAACTTCTGTCACCTTAGTGATACATTTTGGGATAGTACCTAAAGTTTAAAGCAGAAATTGGGGCACTTTTGAAATTTTCATTTTTGACCAAAATCGACAGGTCCGGGGCTTAGGGAATTTCTCATATGCCACAAAACGGTTGAAGCTCATGCTCAAAAATGATGCTCCGAAATCAACTTCTGTCACCTTAGTGATACATTTTGGGATAGTACCTAAAGTTTAAAGCAGAAATTGAGGCACTTTTGAAATTTTCATTTTTGACCAAAATCGACAGGTCCGGGGCTTAGGGAATTTCTTATATGCCACAAAACGGTTGAAGCTCCTGTTCAAAAATGATGCTCCGAAATCAACTTCTGTCACCTTAGTGATACATTTTGGGATAGTACTTAAGTTTTAAAGCAGAAATTGCGGCACTTTTGAAATTTTCATTTTTGACCAAAATCGACAGGTCCGGGGCTTAGGGAATTTCTCATATGCCACAAAACGGTTGAAGCTCCTGCTCAAAAATGATGCTCCGAAATCAACTTCTGTCACCTTAGTGATACATTTTGGGATAGTACCTAAAGTTTAAAGCAGAAATTGGGGCACTTTTGAAATTTTCATTTTTGACCAAAATCGACAGGTCCGGGGCTTAGGGAATTTCTCATATGCCACAAAACGGTTGAAGCTCCTGCTCAAAAATTATGCTCCGAAATCAACTTCTGTCACCTTAGTGATACATTTTTTGATAGTACCGAAAGTTTAAAGCAGAAATTGGGGCACTTTTTAAATTTTTATTTTTGACCAAAATCGACAGGTCCGGGGCTTAGGGAATTTCTCATATGCCACAAAACGGTTGAAGCTCCTGTTCAAAAATGATGCTCCGAAATCAACTTCTGTCACCTTAGTGATACATTTTGGGATAGTACCTAAAGTTTAAAGCAGAAATTGGGGCACTTTTGAAATTTTCATTTTTGACCAAAATCGACAGGTCTGGGGCTTAGGGAATTTCTCATATTCCACAAAACAGTTAAAGCTCCTGTTCAAAAATGATGCTCCGAAATCAACTTCTGTCACCTTAGTGATACATTTTGGGATAGTACCTAAGTTTTAAAGCAGAAATTGCGGCACTTTTGAAATTTTCATTTTTGACCAAAATCGACAGGTCCGGGGCTTAGGGAATTTCTCATATGCCACAAAACGGTTGAAGCTCCTGTTCAAAAATGATGCTCCGAAATCAACTTCTGTCAACTTAGTGATACATTTTGGGATAGTACCTAAAGTTTAAAGCAGAAATTGGGGCACTTTTGAAATTTTCATTTTTGACCAAAATCGACAGGTCCGGGGCTTAGGGAATTTCTTATATGCCACAAAACGGTTGAAGCTCCTGTTCAAAAATGATGCTCCGAAATCAACTTCTGTCACCTTAGTGATACATTTTGGGATAGTACCTAAAGTTTAAAGCAGAAATTGGGGCACTTTTGAAATTTTCATTTTTGACCAAAATCGACAGGTCCGGGGCTTAGGGAATTTCTCATATGCCACAAAACGGTTGAAGCTCCTGCTCAAAAATTATGCTCCGAAATCAACTTCTGTCACCTTAGTGATACATTTTTTGATAGTACCGAAAGTTTAAAGCAGAAATTGGGGCACTTTTTAAATTTTTATTTTTGACCAAAATCGACAGGTCCGGGGCTTAGGGAATTTCTCATATGCCACAAAACGGTGAAAGCTCCTGTTCAAAAATGATGCTCCGAAATCAACTTCTGTCACCTTAGTGATACATTTTGGGATAGTACCTAAGTTTTAAAGCAGAAATTGCGGCACTTTTGAAATTTTCATTTTTGACCAAAATCGACAGGTCCGGGGCTTAGGGAATTTCTCATATGCCACAAAACGGTTGAAGCTCCTGTTCAAAAATGATGCTCCGAAATCAACTTCTGTCACCTTAGTGATACATTTTGGGATAGTACCTAAAGTTTAAAGCAGAAATTGGGGCACTTTTGAAATTTTCATTTTTGACCAAAATCGACAGGTCCGGGGCTTAGGGAATTTCTCATATGTCTCAAAACTGTTGAAGCTCCTGTTCAAAAATGATGCTCCGAAATCAACTTCTGTCACCTAAGTGATACATTTTGGGATAGTACCTAAAGTTTAAAGCAGAAATTGGGGCACTTTTGAAATTTTCATTTTCAACCAAAATCGACAGGTCCGGGGCTTAGGTAATTTCTCATATTCCACAAAACAGTGAAAGCTCCTGTTCAAAAATGATGCTCCGAAATCAACTTCTGTCACCTTAGTGATACATTTTGGGATAGTACCTAAGTTTTAAAGCAGAAATTGCGGCACTTTTGAAATTTTCATTTTTGACCAAAATCGACAGGTCCGGGGCTTAGGGAATTTCTCATATGCCACAAAACGGTTGAAGCTCCTGTTCAAAAATGATGCTCCGAAATCAACTTCTGTCACCTTAGTGATACATTTTGGGATAGTACTTAAGTTTTAAAGCAGAAATTGCGGCACTTTTGAAATTTTCATTTTTGACCAAAATCGACAGGTCCGGGGCTTAGGGAATTTCTCATATGCCACAAAACGGTTGAAGCTCCTGCTCAAAAATGATGCTCCGAAATCAACTTCTGTCACCTTAGTGATACATTTTGGGATAGTACCTAAAGTTTAAAGCAGAAATTGGGGCACTTTTGAAATTTTCATTTTTGACCAAAATCGACAGGTCCGGGGCTTAGGGAATTTCTCATATGCCACAAAACGGTTGAAGCTCCTGTTCAAAAATGATGCTCCGAAATCAACTTCTGTCACCTTAGTGATACATTTTGGGATAGTACCTAAAGTTTAAAGCAGAAATTGGGGCACTTTTGAAATTTTCATTTTTGACCAAAATCGACAGGTCCGGGGCTTAGGGAATTTATCATATGCCAAAAAACGGTTGAAGCTCCTGCTCAAAAATGATGCTCCGAAATCAACTTCTGTCACCTTAGTGATACATTTTGGGATAGTACCTAAAGTTTAAAGCAGAAATTGGGGCACTTTTGAAATTTTCATTTTTGACCAAAATCGACAGGTCCGGGGCTTAGGGAATTTCTCATATGCCACAAAACGGTTGAAGCTCATGCTCAAAAATGATGCTCCGAAATCAACTTCTGTCACCTTAGTGATACATTTTGGGATAGTACCTAAAGTTTAAAGCAGAAATTGAGGCACTTTTGAAATTTTCATTTTTGACCAAAATCGACAGGTCCGGGGCTTAGGGAATTTCTTATATGCCACAAAACGGTTGAAGCTCCTGTTCAAAAATGATGCTCCGAAATCAACTTCTGTCACCTTAGTGATACATTTTGGGATAGTACTTAAGTTTTAAAGCAGAAATTGCGGCACTTTTGAAATTTTCATTTTTGACCAAAATCGACAGGTCCGGGGCTTAGGGAATTTCTCATATGCCACAAAACGGTTGAAGCTCCTGCTCAAAAATGATGCTCCGAAATCAACTTCTGTCACCTTAGTGATACATTTTGGGATAGTACCTAAAGTTTAAAGCAGAAATTGGGGCACTTTTGAAATTTTCATTTTTGACCAAAATCGACAGGTCCGGGGCTTAGGGAATTTCTCATATGCCACAAAACGGTTGAAGCTCCTGCTCAAAAATTATGCTCCGAAATCAACTTCTGTCACCTTAGTGATACATTTTTTGATAGTACCGAAAGTTTAAAGCAGAAATTGGGGCACTTTTTAAATTTTTATTTTTGACCAAAATCGACAGGTCCGGGGCTTAGGGAATTTCTCATATGCCACAAAACGGTTGAAGCTCCTGTTCAAAAATGATGCTCCGAAATCAACTTCTGTCACCTTAGTGATACATTTTGGGATAGTACCTAAAGTTTAAAGCAGAAATTGGGGCACTTTTGAAATTTTCATTTTTGACCAAAATCGACAGGTCTGGGGCTTAGGGAATTTCTCATATTCCACAAAACAGTTAAAGCTCCTGTTCAAAAATGATGCTCCGAAATCAACTTCTGTCACCTTAGTGATACATTTTGGGATAGTACCTAAGTTTTAAAGCAGAAATTGCGGCACTTTTGAAATTTTCATTTTTGACCAAAATCGACAGGTCCGGGGCTTAGGGAATTTCTCATATGCCACAAAACGGTTGAAGCTCCTGTTCAAAAATGATGCTCCGAAATCAACTTCTGTCACCTTAGTGATACATTTTGGGATAGTACCTAAAGTTTAAAGCAGAAATTGGGGCACTTCTGAAATTTTCATTTTTGACCAAAATCGACAGGTCCGGGGCTTAGGGAATTTCTCATATTCCACAAAACAGTTAAAGCTCCTGTTCAAAAATGATGCTCCGAAATCAACTTCTGTCACCTTAGTGATACATTTTGGGGATAGTACCTAAGTTTTAAAGCAGAAATTGCGGCACTTTTGAAATTTTCATTTTTGACCAAAATCGACAGGTCCGGGGCTTAGGGAATTTCTCATATGCCACAAAACGGTTGAAGCTCCTGTTCAAAAATGATGCTCCGAAATCAACTTCTGTCACCTTAGTGATACATTTTGGGATAGTACTTAAGTTTTAAAGCAGAAATTGCGGCACTTTTGAAATTTTCATTTTTGACCAAAATCGACAGGTCCGGGGCTTAGGGAATTTCTCATATGCCACAAAACGGTTGAAGCTCCTGCTCAAAAATGATGCTCCGAAATCAACTTCTGTCACCTTAGTGATACATTTTGGGATAGTACCTAAAGTTTAAAGCAGAAATTGGGGCACTTTTGAAATTTTCATTTTTGACCAAAATCGACAGGTCCGGGGCTTAGGGAATTTCTCATATGCCAAAAAACGGTTGAAGCTCCTGCTCAAAAATGATGCTCCGAAATCAACTTCTGTCACCTTAGTGATACATTTTGGGATAGTACCTAAAGTTTAAAGCAGAAATTGCGGCACTTTTGAAATTTTCATTTTTGACCAAAATCGACAGGTCCGGGGCTTAGGGAATTTCTCATATGCCACAAAACGGTTGAAGCTCCTGCTCAAAAATGATGCTCCGAAATCAACTTCTGTCACCTTAGTGATACATTTTGGGATAGTACCTAAAGTTTAAAGCAGAAATTGGGGCACTTTTGAAATTTTCATTTTTGACCAAAATCGACAGGTCCGGGGCTTAGGGAATTTCTCATATGCCACAAAACGGTTGAAGCTCCTGTTCAAAAATGATGCTCCGAAATCAACTTCTGTCACCTTAGTGATACATTTTGGGATAGTACCTAAAGTTTAAAGCAGAAATTGGGGCACTTTTGAAATTTTCATTTTTGACCAAAATCGACAGGTCCGGGGCTTAGGGAATTTCTCATATGCCAAAAAACGGTTGAAGCTCCTGCTCAAAAATGATGCTCCGAAATCAACTTCTGTCACCTTAGTGATACATTTTGGGATAGTACCTAAAGTTTAAAGCAGAAATTGGGGCACTTTTGAAATTTTCATTTTTGACCAAAATCGACAGGTCCGGGGCTTAGGGAATTTCTCATATGCCACAAAACGGTTGAAGCTCATGCTCAAAAATGATGCTCCGAAATCAACTTCTGTCACCTTAGTGATACATTTTGGGATAGTACCTAAAGTTTAAAGCAGAAATTGAGGCACTTTTGAAATTTTCATTTTTGACCAAAATCGACAGGTCCGGGGCTTAGGGAATTTCTTATATGCCACAAAACGGTTGAAGCTCCTGTTCAAAAATGATGCTCCGAAATCAACTTCTGTCACCTTAGTGATACATTTTGGGATAGTACTTAAGTTTTAAAGCAGAAATTGCGGCACTTTTGAAATTTTCATTTTTGACCAAAATCGACAGGTCCGGGGCTTAGGGAATTTCTCATATGCCACAAAACGGTTGAAGCTCCTGCTCAAAAATGATGCTCCGAAATCAACTTCTGTCACCTTAGTGATACATTTTGGGATAGTACCTAAAGTTTAAAGCAGAAATTGGGGCACTTTTGAAATTTTCATTTTTGACCAAAATCGACAGGTCCGGGGCTTAGGGAATTTCTCATATGCCACAAAACGGTTGAAGCTCCTGCTCAAAAATTATGCTCCGAAATCAACTTCTGTCACCTTAGTGATACATTTTTTGATAGTACCGAAAGTTTAAAGCAGAAATTGGGGCACTTTTTAAATTTTTATTTTTGACCAAAATCGACAGGTCCGGGGCTTAGGGAATTTCTCATATGCCACAAAACGGTTGAAGCTCCTGTTCAAAAATGATGCTCCGAAATCAACTTCTGTCACCTTAGTGATACATTTTGGGATAGTACCTAAAGTTTAAAGCAGAAATTGGGGCACTTTTGAAATTTTCATTTTTGACCAAAATCGACAGGTCTGGGGCTTAGGGAATTTCTCATATTCCACAAAACAGTTAAAGCTCCTGTTCAAAAATGATGCTCCGAAATCAACTTCTGTCACCTTAGTGATACATTTTGGGATAGTACCTAAGTTTTAAAGCAGAAATTGCGGCACTTTTGAAATTTTCATTTTTGACCAAAATCGACAGGTCCGGGGCTTAGGGAATTTCTCATATGCCACAAAACGGTTGAAGCTCCTGTTCAAAAATGATGCTCCGAAATCAACTTCTGTCACCTTAGTGATACATTTTGGGATAGTACCTAAAGTTTAAAGCAGAAATTGGGGCACTTCTGAAATTTTCATTTTTGACCAAAATCGACAGGTCCGGGGCTTAGGGAATTTCTCATATTCCACAAAACAGTTAAAGCTCCTGTTCAAAAATGATGCTCCGAAATCAACTTCTGTCACCTTAGTGATACATTTTGGGGATAGTACCTAAGTTTTAAAGCAGAAATTGCGGCACTTTTGAAATTTTCATTTTTGACCAAAATCGACAGGTCCGGGGCTTAGGGAATTTCTCATATGCCACAAAACGGTTGAAGCTCCTGTTCAAAAATGATGCTCCGAAATCAACTTCTGTCACCTTAGTGATACATTTTGGGATAGTACTTAAGTTTTAAAGCAGAAATTGCGGCACTTTTGAAATTTTCATTTTTGACCAAAATCGACAGGTCCGGGGCTTAGGGAATTTCTCATATGCCACAAAACGGTTGAAGCTCCTGCTCAAAAATGATGCTCCGAAATCAACTTCTGTCACCTTAGTGATACATTTTGGGATAGTACCTAAAGTTTAAAGCAGAAATTGGGGCACTTTTGAAATTTTCATTTTTGACCAAAATCGACAGGTCCGGGGCTTAGGGAATTTCTCATATGCCAAAAAACGGTTGAAGCTCCTGCTCAAAAATGATGCTCCGAAATCAACTTCTGTCACCTTAGTGATACATTTTGGGATAGTACCTAAAGTTTAAAGCAGAAATTGGGGCACTTTTGAAATTTTCATTTTTGACCAAAATCGACAGGTCCGGGGCTTAGGGAATTTCTCATATGCCACAAAACGGTTGAAGCTCATGCTCAAAAATGATGCTCCGAAATCAACTTCTGTCACCTTAGTGATACATTTTGGGATAGTACCTAAAGTTTAAAGCAGAAATTGGGGCACTTTTGAAATTTTCATTTTTGACCAAAATCGACAGGTCCGGGGCTTAGGGAATTTCTTATATGCCACAAAACGGTTGAAGCTCCTGTTCAAAAATGATGCTCCGAAATCAACTTCTGTCACCTTAGTGATACATTTTGGGATAGTACCTAAAGTTTAAAGCAGAAATTGGGGCACTTTTGAAATTTTCATTTTTGACCAAAATCGACAGGTCCGGGGCTTAGGGAATTTCTCATATGCCACAAAACGGTTGAAGCTCCTGCTCAAAAATGATGCTCCGAAATCAACTTCTGTCACCTTAGTGATACATTTTGGGATAGTACCTAAAGTTTAAAGCAGAAATTGGGGCACTTCTGAAATTTTCATTTTTGACCAAAATCGACAGGTCCGGGGCTTAGGGAATTTCTCATATTCCACAAAACAGTTAAAGCTCCTGTTCAAAAATGATGCTCCGAAATCAACTTCTGTCACCTTAGTGATACATTTTGGGGATAGTACCTAAGTTTTAAAGCAGAAATTGCGGCACTTTTGAAATTTTCATTTTTGACCAAAATCGACAGGTCCGGGGCTTAGGGAATTTCTCATATGCCACAAAACGGTTGAAGCTCCTGTTCAAAAATGATGCTCCGAAATCAACTTCTGTCACCTTAGTGATACATTTTGGGATAGTACTTAAGTTTTAAAGCAGAAATTGCGGCACTTTTGAAATTTTCATTTTTGACCAAAATCGACAGGTCCGGGGCTTAGGGAATTTCTCATATGCCACAAAACGGTTGAAGCTCCTGCTCAAAAATGATGCTCCGAAATCAACTTCTGTCACCTTAGTGATACATTTTGGGATAGTACCTAAAGTTTAAAGCAGAAATTGGGGCACTTTTGAAATTTTCATTTTTGACCAAAATCGACAGGTCCGGGGCTTAGGGAATTTCTCATATGCCAAAAAACGGTTGAAGCTCCTGCTCAAAAATGATGCTCCGAAATCAACTTCTGTCACCTTAGTGATACATTTTGGGATAGTACCTAAAGTTTAAAGCAGAAATTGGGGCACTTTTGAAATTTTCATTTTTGACCAAAATCGACAGGTCCGGGGCTTAGGGAATTTCTTATATGCCACAAAACGGTTGAAGCTCCTGTTCAAAAATGATGCTCCGAAATCAACTTCTGTCACCTTAGTGATACATTTTGGGATAGTACCTAAAGTTTAAAGCAGAAATTGGGGCACTTTTGAAATTTTCATTTTTGACCAAAATCGACAGGTCCGGGGCTTAGGGAATTTCTCATATGCCACAAAACGGTTGAAGCTCCTGCTCAAAAATTATGCTCCGAAATCAACTTCTGTCACCTTAGTGATACATTTTTTGATAGTACCGAAAGTTTAAAGCAGAAATTGGGGCACTTTTTAAATTTTTATTTTTGACCAAAATCGACAGGTCCGGGGCTTAGGGAATTTCTCATATGCCACAAAACGGTGAAAGCTCCTGTTCAAAAATGATGCTCCGAAATCAACTTCTGTCACCTTAGTGATACATTTTGGGATAGTACCTAAGTTTTAAAGCAGAAATTGCGGCACTTTTGAAATTTTCATTTTTGACCAAAATCGACAGGTCCGGGGCTTAGGGAATTTCTCATATGCCACAAAACGGTTGAAGCTCCTGTTCAAAAATGATGCTCCGAAATCAACTTCTGTCACCTTAGTGATACATTTTGGGATAGTACCTAAAGTTTAAAGCAGAAATTGGGGCACTTTTGAAATTTTCATTTTTGACCAAAATCGACAGGTCCGGGGCTTAGGGAATTTCTCATATGTCTCAAAACTGTTGAAGCTCCTGTTCAAAAATGATGCTCCGAAATCAACTTCTGTCACCTAAGTGATACATTTTGGGATAGTACCTAAAGTTTAAAGCAGAAATTGGGGCACTTTTGAAATTTTCATTTTCAACCAAAATCGACAGGTCCGGGGCTTAGGTAATTTCTCATATTCCACAAAACAGTGAAAGCTCCTGTTCAAAAATGATGCTCCGAAATCAACTTCTGTCACCTTAGTGATACATTTTGGGATAGTACCTAAGTTTTAAAGCAGAAATTGCGGCACTTTTGAAATTTTCATTTTTGACCAAAATCGACAGGTCCGGGGCTTAGGGAATTTCTCATATGCCACAAAACGGTTGAAGCTCCTGTTCAAAAATGATGCTCCGAAATCAACTTCTGTCACCTTAGTGATACATTTTGGGATAGTACTTAAGTTTTAAAGCAGAAATTGCGGCACTTTTGAAATTTTCATTTTTGACCAAAATCGACAGGTCCGGGGCTTAGGGAATTTCTCATATGCCACAAAACGGTTGAAGCTCCTGCTCAAAAATGATGCTCCGAAATCAACTTCTGTCACCTTAGTGATACATTTTGGGATAGTACCTAAAGTTTAAAGCAGAAATTGGGGCACTTTTGAAATTTTCATTTTTTACCAAAATCGACAGGTCCGGGGCTTAGGGAATTTCTCATATGCCACAAAACGGTTGAAGCTCCTGTTCAAAAATGATGCTCCGAAATCAACTTCTGTCACCTTAGTGATACATTTTGGGATAGTACCTAAAGTTTAAAGCAGAAATTGGGGCACTTTTGAAATTTTCATTTTTGACCAAAATCGACAGGTCCGGGGCTTAGGGAATTTCTCATATGCCACAAAACGGTTGAAGCTCATGCTCAAAAATGATGCTCCGAAATCAACTTCTGTCACCTTAGTGATACATTTTGGGATAGTACCTAAAGTTTAAAGCAGAAATTGAGGCACTTTTGAAATTTTCATTTTTGACCAAAATCGACAGGTCCGGGGCTTAGGGAATTTCTTATATGCCACAAAACGGTTGAAGCTCCTGTTCAAAAATGATGCTCCGAAATCAACTTCTGTCACCTTAGTGATACATTTTGGGATAGTACTTAAGTTTTAAAGCAGAAATTGCGGCACTTTTGAAATTTTCATTTTTGACCAAAATCGACAGGTCCGGGGCTTAGGGAATTTCTCATATGCCACAAAACGGTTGAAGCTCCTGCTCAAAAATGATGCTCCGAAATCAACTTCTGTCACCTTAGTGATACATTTTGGGATAGTACCTAAAGTTTAAAGCAGAAATTGGGGCACTTTTGAAATTTTCATTTTTGACCAAAATCGACAGGTCCGGGGCTTAGGGAATTTCTCATATGCCACAAAACGGTTGAAGCTCCTGTTCAAAAATGATGCTCCGAAATCAACTTCTGTCACCTTAGTGATACATTTTGGGATAGTACCTAAAGTTTAAAGCAGAAATTGGGGCACTTTTGAAATTTTCATTTTTGACCAAAATCGACAGGTCCGGGGCTTAGGGAATTTCTCATATGCCAAAAAACGGTTGAAGCTCCTGCTCAAAAATGATGCTCCGAAATCAACTTCTGTCACCTTAGTGATACATTTTGGGATAGTACCTAAAGTTTAAAGCAGAAATTGGGGCACTTTTGAAATTTTCATTTTTGACCAAAATCGACAGGTCCGGGGCTTAGGGAATTTCTCATATGCCACAAAACGGTTGAAGCTCATGCTCAAAAATGATGCTCCGAAATCAACTTCTGTCACCTTAGTGATACATTTTGGGATAGTACCTAAAGTTTAAAGCAGAAATTGGGGCACTTTTGAAATTTTCATTTTTGACCAAAATCGACAGGTCCGGGGCTTAGGGAATTTCTTATATGCCACAAAACGGTTGAAGCTCCTGTTCAAAAATGATGCTCCGAAATCAACTTCTGTCACCTTAGTGATACATTTTGGGATAGTACCTAAAGTTTAAAGCAGAAATTGGGGCACTTTTGAAATTTTCATTTTTGACCAAAATCGACAGGTCCGGGGCTTAGGGAATTTCTCATATGCCACAAAACGGTTGAAGCTCCTGCTCAAAAATTATGCTCCGAAATCAACTTCTGTCACCTTAGTGATACATTTTTTGATAGTACCGAAAGTTTAAAGCAGAAATTGGGGCACTTTTTAAATTTTTATTTTTGACCAAAATCGACAGGTCCGGGGCTTAGGGAATTTCTCATATGCCACAAAACGGTTGAAGCTCCTGTTCAAAAATGATGCTCCGAAATCAACTTCTGTCACCTTAGTGATACATTTTGGGATAGTACCTAAAGTTTAAAGCAGAAATTGGGGCACTTTTGAAATTTTCATTTTTGACCAAAATCGACAGGTCTGGGGCTTAGGGAATTTCTCATATTCCACAAAACAGTTAAAGCTCCTGTTCAAAAATGATGCTCCGAAATCAACTTCTGTCACCTTAGTGATACATTTTGGGATAGTACCTAAGTTTTAAAGCAGAAATTGCGGCACTTTTGAAATTTTCATTTTTGACCAAAATCGACAGGTCCGGGGCTTAGGGAATTTCTCATATGCCACAAAACGGTTGAAGCTCCTGTTCAAAAATGATGCTCCGAAATCAACTTCTGTCACCTTAGTGATACATTTTGGGATAGTACCTAAAGTTTAAAGCAGAAATTGGGGCACTTCTGAAATTTTCATTTTTGACCAAAATCGACAGGTCCGGGGCTTAGGGAATTTCTCATATTCCACAAAACAGTTAAAGCTCCTGTTCAAAAATGATGCTCCGAAATCAACTTCTGTCACCTTAGTGATACATTTTGGGGATAGTACCTAAGTTTTAAAGCAGAAATTGCGGCACTTTTGAAATTTTCATTTTTGACCAAAATCGACAGGTCCGGGGCTTAGGGAATTTCTCATATGCCACAAAACGGTTGAAGCTCCTGTTCAAAAATGATGCTCCGAAATCAACTTCTGTCACCTTAGTGATACATTTTGGGATAGTACTTAAGTTTTAAAGCAGAAATTGCGGCACTTTTGAAATTTTCATTTTTGACCAAAATCGACAGGTCCGGGGCTTAGGGAATTTCTCATATGCCACAAAACGGTTGAAGCTCCTGCTCAAAAATGATGCTCCGAAATCAACTTCTGTCACCTTAGTGATACATTTTGGGATAGTACCTAAAGTTTAAAGCAGAAATTGGGGCACTTTTGAAATTTTCATTTTTGACCAAAATCGACAGGTCCGGGGCTTAGGGAATTTCTCATATGCCACAAAACGGTTGAAGCTCCTGTTCAAAAATGATGCTCCGAAATCAACTTCTGTCACCTTAGTGATACATTTTGGGATAGTACCTAAAGTTTAAAGCAGAAATTGGGGCACTTTTGAAATTTTCATTTTTGACCAAAATCGACAGGTCCGGGGCTTAGGGAATTTCTCATATTCCACAAAACAGTTAAATCTCCTGTTCAAAAATGATGCTCCGAAATCAACTTCTGTCACCTTAGTGATACATTTTGGGATAGTACCTAAGTTTAAAAGCAGAAATTGCGGCACTTTTGAAATTTTCATTTTTGACCAAAATCGACAGGTCCGGGGCTTAGGGAATTTCTCATATGCCACAAAACGGTTGAAGCTCCTGTTCAAAAATGATGCTCCGAAATCAACTTCTGTCACCTTAGTGATACATTTTGGGATAGTACTTAAGTTTTAAAGCAGAAATTGCGGCACTTTTGAAATTTTCATTTTTGACCAAAATCGACAGGTCCGGGGCTTAGGGAATTTCTCATATGCCACAAAACGGTTGAAGCTCCTGTTCAAAAACGATGCTCCGAAATCAACTTCTGTCACCTTAGTGATACATTTTGGGATAGTACCTAAAGTTTAAAGCAGAAATTGGGGCACTTTTGAAATTTTCATTTTTGACCAAAATCGACAGGTCCGGGGCTTAGGGAATTTCTCATATGCCACAAAATGGTTGAAGCTCCTGTTCAAAAATGATGCTCCGAAATCAACTTCTGTCACCTTAGTGATACATTTTGGGATAGTACCTAAGTTTTAAAGCAGAAATTGCGGCACTTTTGAAATTTTCATTTTTGACCAAAATTGACAGGTCCGGGGCTTAGGGAATTTCTCATATGCCACAAAACGGTTGTAGCTCCTGTTCAAAAATGATGCTCCGAAATCAACTTCTGTCACCTTAGTGATACATTTTGGGATAGTACCTAAAGTTTAAAGCAGAAATTGGGGCATTTTTGAAATTTTCATTTTTGACCAAAATCGACAGGTACGGGGCTTAGGGAATTTCTCATATGCCACAAAACGGTTGAAGCTCCTGTTCAAAAATGATGCTCCGAAATCAACTTCTGTAACCTTAGTGATACATTTTGGGATAGTACCTAAAGTTTAAAGCAGAAATTGGGGCACTTTTGAAATTTTCATTTTTGACCAAAATCGACAGGTCCGGGGCTTAGGGAATTTCTCATATGTCTCAAAACTGTTGAAGCTCCTGTTCAAAAATGATGCTCCGAAATCAACTTCTGTCAACTAAGTGATACATTTTGGGATAGTATCTAAAGTTTAAAGCAGAAATTGGGGCACTTTTGAAATTTTCATTTTTGACCAAAATCGACTGGTCCGGGGCTTAGGGAATTTCTCATATTCCACAAAACAGTTAAAGCTCCTGTTCAAAAATGATGCTCCGAAATCAACTTCTGTCACCTTAGTGATACATTTTGGGATAGTACCTAAGTTTTAAAGCAGAAATTGCGGCACTTTTGAAATTTTCATTTTTGACCAAAATTGACAGGTCCGGGGCTTAGGGAATTTCTCATATGCCACAAAACGGTTGTAGCTCCTGTTCAAAAATGATGCTCCGAAATCAACTTCTGTCACCTTAGTGATACATTTTGGGATAGTACCTAAAGTTTAAAGCAGAAATTGGGGCACTTTTGAAATTTTCATTTTTGACCAAAATCGACAGGTCCGGGGCTTAGGGAATTTCTCATATTCCACAAAACAGTTAAAGCTCCTGTTCAAAAATGATGCTCCGAAATCAACTTCTGTCACCTTAGTGATACATTTTGGGATAGTACCTAAGTTTTAAAGCAGAAATTGCGGCACTTTTGAAATTTTCATTTTTGACCAAAATTGACAGGTCCGGGGCTTAGGGAATTTCTCATATGCCACAAAACGGTTGTAGCTCCTGTTCAAAAATGATGCTCCGAAATCAACTTCTGTCACCTTAGTGATACATTTTGGGATAGTACCTAAAGTTTAAAGCAGAAATTGGGGCATTTTTGAAATTTTCATTTTTGACCAAAATCGACAGGTACGGGGCTTAGGGAATTTCTCATATGCCACAAAACGGTTGAAGCTCCTGTTCAAAAATGATGCTCCGAAATCAACTTCTGTAAACTTAGTGATACATTTTGGGATAGTACCTAAAGTTTAAAGCAGAAATTGGGGCACTTTTGAAATTTTCATTTTTGACCAAAATCGACAGGTCCGGGGCTTAGGGAATTTCTCATATGTCTCAAAACTGTTGAAGCTCCTGTTCAAAAATGATGCTCCGAAATCAACTTCTGTCAACTAAGTGATACATTTTGGGATAGTATCTAAAGTTTAAAGCAGAAATTGGGGCACTTTTGAAATTTTCATTTTTGACCAAAATCGACTGGTCCGGGGCTTAGGGAATTTCTCATATTCCACAAAACAGTTAAAGCTCCTGTTCAAAAATGATGCTCCGAAATCAACTTCTGTCACCTTAGTGATACATTTTGGGATAGTACCTAAGTTTTAAAGCAGAAATTGCGGCACTTTTGAAATTTTCATTTTTGACCAAAATTGACAGGTCCGGGGCTTAGGGAATTTCTCATATGCCACAAAACGGTTGTAGCTCCTGTTCAAAAATGATGCTCCGAAATCAACTTCTGTCACCTTAGTGATACATTTTGGGATAGTACCTAAAGTTTAAAGCAGAAATTGGGGCACTTTTGAAATTTTCATTTTTGACCAAAATCGACAGGTCCGGGGCTTAGGGAATTTCTCATATTCCACAAAACAGTTAAAGCTCCTGTTCAAAAATGATGCTCCGAAATCAACTTCTGTCACCTTAGTGATACATTTTGGGATAGTACCTAAGTTTTAAAGCAGAAATTGCGGCACTTTTGAAATTTTAATTTTTGACCAAAATCGACAGGTCCGGGGCTTAGGGAATTTCTCATATTCCACAAAACAGTTAAAGCTCCTGTTCAAAAATGATGCTCCGAAATCAACTTCTGTCACCTTAGTGATACATTTTGGGATAGTACCTAAGTTTTAAAGCAGAAATTGCGGCACTTTTGAAATTTTAATTTTTGACCAAAATCGACAGGTCCGGGGCTTAGGGAATTTCTCATATGCCACAAAACGGTTGAAGCTCCTGCTCAAAAATGATGCTCCGAAATCAACTTCTGTCACCTTAGTGATACATTTTGGGATAGTACCTAAAGTTTAAAGCAGAAATTGGGGCACTTTTGAAATTTTAATTTTTGACCAAAATCGACAGGTCCGGGGCTTAGGGAATTTCTCATATTCCACAAAACAGTTAAAGCTCCTGTTCAAAAATGATGCTCCGAAATCAACTTCTGTCACCTTAGTGATACATTTTGGGATAGTACCTAAGTTTTAAAGCAGAAATTGCGGCACTTTTGGAATTATCATTTTTGACCAAAATCGACAGGTCCGGGGCTTAGGGAATTTCTCATATGCCACAAAACGGTTGAAGCTCCTGTTCAAAAATGATGCTCCGAAATCAACTTCTGTCACCTTAGTGATACATTTTGGGATAGTACCTAAAGTTTAAAGCAGAAATTGGGGCACTTTTGAAATTTTCATTTTTGACCAAAATCGACAGGTCCGGGGCTTAGGGAATTTCTCATATGCCACAAAACGGTTGAAGCTCCTGTTCAAAAATGATGCTCCGAAATCAACTTCTGTCACCTTAGTGATACATTTTGGGATAGTACCTAAAGTTTAAAGCAGAAATTGGGGCACTTTTGAAATTTTCATTTTTGACCAAAATCGACAGGTCCGGGGCTTAGGGAATTTCTCATATTCCACAAAACAGTTAAAGCTCCTGTTCAAAAATGATGCTCCGAAATCAACTTCTGTCACCTTAGTGATACATTTTGGGATAGTACCTAAGTTTTAAAGCAGAAATTGCGGCACTTTTGAAATTTTCATTTTTGACCAAAATCGACAGGTCCGGGGCTTAGGGAATTTCTCATATTCCACAAAACAGTTAAAGCTCCTGTTCAAAAATGATGCTCCGAAATCAACTTCTGTCACCTTAGTGATACATTTTGGGATAGTACCTAAGTTTTAAAGCAGAAATTGCGGCACTTTTGAAATTTTAATTTTTGACCAAAATCGACAGGTCCGGGGCTTAGGGAATTTCTCATATGCCACAAAACGGTTGAAGCTCCTGCTCAAAAATGATGCTCCGAAATCAACTTCTGTCACCTTAGTGATACATTTTGGGATAGTACCTAAAGTTTAAAGCAGAAATTGGGGCACTTTTGAAATTTTAATTTTTGACCAAAATCGACAGGTCCGGGGCTTAGGGAATTTCTCATATTCCACAAAACAGTTAAAGCTCCTGTTCAAAAATGATGCTCCGAAATCAACTTCTGTCACCTTAGTGATACATTTTGGGATAGTACCTAAGTTTTAAAGCAGAAATTGCGGCACTTTTGGAATTATCATTTTTGACCAAAATCGACAGGTCCGGGGCTTAGGGAATTTCTCATATGCCACAAAACGGTTGAAGCTCCTGTTCAAAAATGATGCTCCGAAATCAACTTCTGTCACCTTAGTGATACATTTTGGGATAGTACCTAAAGTTTAAAGCAGAAATTGGGGCACTTTTGAAATTTTCATTTTTGACCAAAATCGACAGGTCCGGGGCTTAGGGAATTTCTCATATGCCACAAAACGGTTGAAGCTCCTGTTCAAAAATGATGCTCCGAAATCAACTTCTGTCACCTTAGTGATACATTTTGGGATAGTACCTAAAGTTTAAAGCAGAAATTGGGGCACTTTTGAAATTTTCATTTTTGACCAAAATCGACAGGTCCGGGGCTTAGGGAATTTCTCATATTCCACAAAACAGTTAAAGCTCCTGTTCAAAAATGATGCTCCGAAATCAACTTCTGTCACCTTAGTGATACATTTTGGGATAGTACCTAAGTTTTAAAGCAGAAATTGCGGCACTTTTGAAATTTTCATTTTTGACCAAAATCGACAGGTCTGGGGCTTAGGGAATTTCTCATATGCCACAAAACGGTTGAAGCTCCTGCTCAAAAATGATGCTCCGAAATCAACTTCTGTCACCTTAGTGATACATTTTGGGATAGTACCTAAGTTTTAAAGCAGAAATTGGGGCACTTTTGAAATTTTCATTTTTGACCAAAATTGACAGGTCCGGGGCTTAGGGAATTTCTCATATTCCACAAAACAGTTAAAGCTCCTGTTCAAAAATGATGCTCCGAAATCAACTTCTGTCACCTTAGTGATACATTTTGGGATAGTACCTAAGTTTTAAAGCAGAAATTGCGGCACTTTTGAAATTTTCATTTTTGACCAAAATCGACAGGTCCGGGGCTTAGGGAATTTCTCATATGCCACAAAACGGTTGAAGCTCCTGCTCAAAAATGATGCTCCGAAATCAACTTCTGTCACCTTAGTGATACATTTTGGAATAGTACCTAAAGTTTAAAGCAGAAATTGGGGCACTTTTGAAATTTTCATTTTTGACCAAAATCGACAGGTCCGGGGCTTAGGGAATTTCTCATATTCCACAAAACAGTTAAAGCTCCTGTTCAAAAATGATGCTCCGAAATCAACTTCTGTCACCTTAGTGATACATTTTGGGATAGTACCTAAGTTTTAAAGCAGAAATTGCGGCACTTTTGAAATTTTCATTTTTGACCAAAATCGACAGGTCCGGGGCTTAGGGAATTTCTCATATGCCACAAAACGGTTGAAGCTCCTGTTCAAAAACGATGCTCCGAAATCAACTTCTGTCACCTTAGTGATACATTTTGGGATAGTACCTAAAGTTTAAAGCAGAAATTGGGGCACTTTTGAAATTTTCATTTTTGACCAAAATCGACAGGTCCGGGGCTTAGGGAATTTCTCATATGCCACAAAATGGTTGAAGCTCCTGTTCAAAAATGATGCTCCGAAATCAACTTCTGTCACCTTAGTGATACATTTTGGGATAGTACTTAAGTTTTAAAGCAGAAATTGCGGCACTTTTGAAATTTTCATTTTTGACCAAAATCGACAGGTCCGGGGCTTAGGGAATTTCTCATATGCCACAAAACGGTTGAAGCTCCTGCTCAAAAATGATGCTCCGAAATCAACTTCTGTCACCTTAGTGATACATTTTGGGATAGTACCTAAAGTTTAAAGCAGAAATTGGGGCACTTTTGAAATTTTCATTTTTGACCAAAATCGACAGGTCCGGGGCTTAGGGAATTTCTCATATGCCACAAAACGGTTGAAGCTCCTGTTCAAAAATGATGCTCCGAAATCAACTTGTCACCTTAGTGATACATTTTGGGATAGTACCTAAAGTTTAAAGCAGAAATTGGGGCACTTTTGAAATTTTCATTTTTGACCAAAATCGACAGGTCCGGGGCTTAGGGAATTTCTCATATGCCAAAAAACGGTTGAAGCTCCTGCTCAAAAATGATGCTCCGAAATCAACTTCTGTCACCTTAGTGATACATTTTGGGATAGTACCTAAAGTTTAAAGCAGAAATTGGGGCACTTTTGAAATTTTCATTTTTGACCAAAATCGACAGGTCCGGGGCTTAGGGAATTTCTCATATGCCACAAAACGGTTGAAGCTCATGCTCAAAAATGATGCTCCGAAATCAACTTCTGTCACCTTAGTGATACATTTTGGGATAGTACCTAAAGTTTAAAGCAGAAATTGGGGCACTTTTGAAATTTTCATTTTTGACCAAAATCGACAGGTCCGGGGCTTAGGGAATTTCTTATATGCCACAAAACGGTTGAAGCTCCTGTTCAAAAATGATGCTCCGAAATCAACTTCTGTCACCTTAGTGATACATTTTGGGATAGTACCTAAAGTTTAAAGCAGAAATTGGGGCACTTTTGAAATTTTCATTTTTGACCAAAATCGACAGGTCCGGGGCTTAGGGAATTTCTCATATGCCACAAAACGGTTGAAGCTCCTGCTCAAAAATTATGCTCCGAAATCAACTTCTGTCACCTTAGTGATACATTTTTTGATAGTACCGAAAGTTTAAAGCAGAAATTGGGGCACTTTTTAAATTTTTATTTTTGACCAAAATCGACAGGTCCGGGGCTTAGGGAATTTCTCATATGCCACAAAACGGTGAAAGCTCCTGTTCAAAAATGATGCTCCGAAATCAACTTCTGTCACCTTAGTGATACATTTTGGGATAGTACCTAAGTTTTAAAGCAGAAATTGCGGCACTTTTGAAATTTTCATTTTTGACCAAAATCGACAGGTCCGGGGCTTAGGGAATTTCTCATATGCCACAAAACGGTTGAAGCTCCTGTTCAAAAATGATGCTCCGAAATCAACTTCTGTCACCTTAGTGATACATTTTGGGATAGTACCTAAAGTTTAAAGCAGAAATTGGGGCACTTTTGAAATTTTCATTTTTGACCAAAATCGACAGGTCCGGGGCTTAGGGAATTTCTCATATGTCTCAAAACTGTTGAAGCTCCTGTTCAAAAATGATGCTCCGAAATCAACTTCTGTCACCTAAGTGATACATTTTGGGATAGTACCTAAAGTTTAAAGCAGAAATTGGGGCACTTTTGAAATTTTCATTTTCAACCAAAATCGACAGGTCCGGGGCTTAGGTAATTTCTCATATTCCACAAAACAGTGAAAGCTCCTGTTCAAAAATGATGCTCCGAAATCAACTTCTGTCACCTTAGTGATACATTTTGGGATAGTACCTAAGTTTTAAAGCAGAAATTGCGGCACTTTTGAAATTTTCATTTTTGACCAAAATCGACAGGTCCGGGGCTTAGGGAATTTCTCATATGCCACAAAACGGTTGAAGCTCCTGTTCAAAAATGATGCTCCGAAATCAACTTCTGTCACCTTAGTGATACATTTTGGGATAGTACTTAAGTTTTAAAGCAGAAATTGCGGCACTTTTGAAATTTTCATTTTTGACCAAAATCGACAGGTCCGGGGCTTAGGGAATTTCTCATATGCCACAAAACGGTTGAAGCTCCTGCTCAAAAATGATGCTCCGAAATCAACTTCTGTCACCTTAGTGATACATTTTGGGATAGTACCTAAAGTTTAAAGCAGAAATTGGGGCACTTTTGAAATTTTCATTTTTGACCAAAATCGACAGGTCCGGGGCTTAGGGAATTTCTCATATGCCACAAAACGGTTGAAGCTCCTGTTCAAAAATGATGCTCTGAAATCAACTTCTGTCACCTTAGTGATACATTTTGGGATAGTACCTAAAGTTTAAAGCAGAAATTGGGGCACTTTGGAAATTTTCATTTTTGACCAAAATCGACAGGTCCGGGGCTTAGGGAATTTCTCATATGCCAAAAAACGGTTGAAGCTCCTGCTCAAAAATGATGCTCCGAAATCAACTTCTGTCACCTTAGTGATACATTTTGGGATAGTACCTAAAGTTTAAAGCAGAAATTGGGGCACTTTTGAAATTTTCATTTTTGACCAAAATCGACAGGTCCGGGGCTTAGGGAATTTCTCATATGCCACAAAACGGTTGAAGCTCATGCTCAAAAATGATGCTCCGAAATCAACTTCTGTCACCTTAGTGATACATTTTGGGATAGCACCTAAAGTTTAAAGCAGAAATTGGGGCACTTTTGAAATTTTCATTTTTGACCAAAATCGACAGGTCCGGGGCTTAGGGAATTTCTTATATGCCACAAAACGGTTGAAGCTCCTGTTCAAAAATGATGCTCCGAAATCAACTTCTGTCACCTTAGTGATACATTTTGGGATAGTACTTAAGTTTTAAAGCAGAAATTGCGGCACTTTTGAAATTTTCATTTTTGACCAAAATCGACAGGTCCGGGGCTTAGGGAATTTCTCATATGCCACAAAACGGTTGAAGCTCCTGCTCAAAAATGATGCTCCGAAATCAACTTCTGTCACCTTAGTGATACATTTTGGGATAGTACCTAAAGTTTAAAGCAGAAATTGGGGCACTTTTGAAATTTTCATTTTTGACCAAAATCGAAAGGTCCGGGGCTTAGGGAATTTCTCATATGCCACAAAACGGTTGAAGCTCCTGTTCAAAAATGATGCTCCGAAATCAACTTCTGTCACCTTAGTGATACATTTTGGGATAGTACCTAAAGTTTAAAGCAGAAATTGGGGCACTTTTGAAATTTTCATTTTTGACCAAAATCGACAGGTCCGGGGCTTAGGGAATTTCTCATATGCCAAAAAACGGTTGAAGCTCCTGCTCAAAAATGATGCTCCGAAATCAACTTCTGTCACCTTAGTGATACATTTTGGGATAGTACCTAAAGTTTAAAGCAGAAATTGGGGCACTTTTGAAATTTTCATTTTTGACCAAAATCGACAGGTCCGGGGCTTAGGGAATTTCTCATATGCCACAAAACGGTTGAAGCTCATGCTCAAAAATGATGCTCCGAAATCAACTTCTGTCACCTTAGTGATACATTTTGGGATAGTACCTAAAGTTTAAAGCAGAAATTGGGGCACTTTTGAAATTTTCATTTTTGACCAAAATCGACAGGTCCGGGGCTTAGGGAATTTCTTATATGCCACAAAACGGTTGAAGCTCCTGTTCAAAAATGATGCTCCGAAATCAACTTCTGTCACCTTAGTGATACATTTTGGGATAGTACCTAAAGTTTAAAGCAGAAATTGGGGCACTTTTGAAATTTTCATTTTTGACCAAAATCGACAGGTCCGGGGCTTAGGGAATTTCTCATATGCCACAAAACGGTTGAAGCTCCTGCTCAAAAATTATGCTCCGAAATCAACTTCTGTCACCTTAGTGATACATTTTTTGATAGTACCGAAAGTTTAAAGCAGAAATTGGGGCACTTTTTAAATTTTTATTTTTGACCAAAATCGACAGGTCCGGGGCTTAGGGAATTTCTCATATGCCACAAAACGGTTGAAGCTCCTGTTCAAAAATGATGCTCCGAAATCAACTTCTGTCACCTTAGTGATACATTTTGGGATAGTACCTAAAGTTTAAAGCAGAAATTGGGGCACTTTTGAAATTTTCATTTTTGACCAAAATCGACAGGTCTGGGGCTTAGGGAATTTCTCATATTCCACAAAACAGTTAAAGCTCCTGTTCAAAAATGATGCTCCGAAATCAACTTCTGTCACCTTAGTGATACATTTTGGGATAGTACCTAAGTTTTAAAGCAGAAATTGCGGCACTTTTGAAATTTTCATTTTTGACCAAAATCGACAGGTCCGGGGCTTAGGGAATTTCTCATATGCCACAAAACGGTTGAAGCTCCTGTTCAAAAATGATGCTCCGAAATCAACTTCTGTCACCTTAGTGATACATTTTGGGATAGTACCTAAAGTTTAAAGCAGAAATTGGGGCACTTTTGAAATTTTCATTTTTGACCAAAATCGACAGGTCCGGGGCTTAGGGAATTTCTCATATGTCTCAAAACTGTTGAAGCTCCTGTTCAAAAATGATGCTCCGAAATCAACTTCTGTCACCTAAGTGATACATTTTGGGATAGTACCTAAAGTTTAAAGCAGAAATTGGGGCACTTTTGAAATTTTCATTTTCAACCAAAATCGACAGGTCCGGGGCTTAGGTAATTTCTCATATTCCACAAAACAGTGAAAGCTCCTGTTCAAAAATGATGCTCCGAAATCAACTTCTGTCACCTTAGTGATACATTTTGGGATAGTACCTAAGTTTTAAAGCAGAAATTGCGGCACTTTTGAAATTTTCATTTTTGACCAAAATCGACAGGTCCGGGGCTTAGGGAATTTTTCATATGCCACAAAACGGTTGAAGCTCCTGTTCAAAAATGATGCTCCGAAATCAACTTCTGTCACCTTAGTGATACATTTTGGGATAGTACCTAAAGTTTAAAGCAGAAATTGGGGCACTTTTGAAATTTTCATTTTTGACCAAAATCGACAGGTCCGGGGCTTAGGGAATTTCTCATATGTCTCAAAACTGTTGAAGCTCCTGTTCAAAAATGATGCTCCGAAATCAACTTCTGTCACCTAAGTGATACATTTTGGGATAGTACCTAAAGTTTAAAGCAGAAATTGGGGCACTTTTGAAATGTTCATTTTCAACCAAAATCGACAGGTCCGGGGCCTTAGGGAATTTCTTATATGCCACAAAACGGTTGAAGCTCCTGTTCAAAAATGATGCTCCGAAATCAACTTCTGTCACCTTAGTGATACATTTTGGGATAGTACCTAAAGTTTAAAGCAGAAATTGGGGCACTTTTGAAATTTTCATTTTTGACCAAAATCGACAGGTCCGGGGCTTAGGGAATTTCTCATATGCCACAAAACGGTTGAAGCTCCTGCTCAAAAATTATGCTCCGAAATCAACTTCTGTCACCTTAGTGATACATTTTTTGATAGTACCGAAAGTTTAAAGCAGAAATTGGGGCACTTTTTAAATTTTTATTTTTGACCAAAATCGACAGGTCCGGGGCTTAGGGAATTTCTCATATGCCACAAAACGGTTGAAGCTCCTGTTCAAAAATGATGCTCCGAAATCAACTTCTGTCACCTTAGTGATACATTTTGGGATAGTACCTAAAGTTTAAAGCAGAAATTGGGGCACTTTTGAAATTTTCATTTTTGACCAAAATCGACAGGTCTGGGGCTTAGGGAATTTCTCATATTCCACAAAACAGTTAAAGCTCCTGTTCAAAAATGATGCTCCGAAATCAACTTCTGTCACCTTAGTGATACATTTTGGGATAGTACCTAAGTTTTAAAGCAGAAATTGCGGCACTTTTGAAATTTTCATTTTTGACCAAAATCGACAGGTCCGGGGCTTAGGGAATTTCTCATATGCCACAAAACGGTTGAAGCTCCTGTTCAAAAATGATGCTCCGAAATCAACTTCTGTCACCTTAGTGATACATTTTGGGATAGTACCTAAAGTTTAAAGCAGAAATTGGGGCACTTTTGAAATTTTCATTTTTGACCAAAATCGACAGGTCCGGGGCTTAGGGAATTTCTCATATGTCTCAAAACTGTTGAAGCTCCTGTTCAAAAATGATGCTCCGAAATCAACTTCTGTCACCTAAGTGATACATTTTGGGATAGTACCTAAAGTTTAAAGCAGAAATTGGGGCACTTTTGAAATTTTCATTTTCAACCAAAATCGACAGGTCCGGGGCTTAGGTAATTTCTCATATTCCACAAAACAGTGAAAGCTCCTGTTCAAAAATGATGCTCCGAAATCAACTTCTGTCACCTTAGTGATACATTTTGGGATAGTACCTAAGTTTTAAAGCAGAAATTGCGGCACTTTTGAAATTTTCATTTTTGACCAAAATCGACAGGTCCGGGGCTTAGGGAATTTCTCATATGCCACAAAACGGTTGAAGCTCCTGTTCAAAAATGATGCTCCGAAATCAACTTCTGTCACCTTAGTGATACATTTTGGGATAGTACTTAAGTTTTAAAGCAGAAATTGCGGCACTTTTGAAATTTTCATTTTTGACCAAAATCGACAGGTCCGGGGCTTAGGGAATTTCTCATATGCCACAAAACGGTTGAAGCTCCTGCTCAAAAATGATGCTCCGAAATCAACTTCTGTCACCTTAGTGATACATTTTGGGATAGTACCTAAAGTTTAAAGCAGAAATTGGGGCACTTTTGAAATTTTCATTTTTGACCAAAATCGACAGGTCCGGGGCTTAGGGAATTTCTCATATGCCACAAAACGGTTGAAGCTCATGCTCAAAAATGATGCTCCGAAATCAACTTCTGTCACCTTAGTGATACATTTTGGGATAGTACCTAAAGTTTAAAGCAGAAATTGGGGCACTTTTGAAATTTTCATTTTTGACCAAAATCGACAGGTCCGGGGCTTAGGGAATTTCTTATATGCCACAAAACGGTTGAAGCTCCTGTTCAAAAATGATGCTCCGAAATCAACTTCTGTCACCTTAGTGATACATTTTGGGATAGTACCTAAAGTTTAAAGCAGAAATTGGGGCACTTTTGAAATTTTCATTTTTGACCAAAATCGACAGGTCCGGGGCTTAGGGAATTTCTCATATGCCACAAAACGGTTGAAGCTCCTGCTCAAAAATTATGCTCCGAAATCAACTTCTGTCACCTTAGTGATACATTTTTTGATAGTACCGAAAGTTTAAAGCAGAAATTGGGGCACTTTTTAAATTTTTATTTTTGACCAAAATCGACAGGTCCGGGGCTTAGGGAATTTCTCATATGCCACAAAACGGTTGAAGCTCCTGTTCAAAAATGATGCTCCGAAATCAACTTCTGTCACCTTAGTGATACATTTTGGGATAGTACCTAAAGTTTAAAGCAGAAATTGGGGCACTTTTGAAATTTTCATTTTTGACCAAAATCGACAGGTCTGGGGCTTAGGGAATTTCTCATATTCCACAAAACAGTTAAAGCTCCTGTTCAAAAATGATGCTCCGAAATCAACTTCTGTCACCTTAGTGATACATTTTGGGATAGTACCTAAGTTTTAAAGCAGAAATTGCGGCACTTTTGAAATTTTCATTTTTGACCAAAATCGACAGGTCCGGGGCTTAGGGAATTTCTCATATGCCACAAAACGGTTGAAGCTCCTGTTCAAAAATGATGCTCCGAAATCAACTTCTGTCACCTTAGTGATACATTTTGGGATAGTACCTAAAGTTTAAAGCAGAAATTGGGGCACTTTTGAAATTTTCATTTTTGACCAAAATCGACAGGTCCGGGGCTTAGGGAATTTCTCATATGTCTCAAAACTGTTGAAGCTCCTGTTCAAAAATGATGCTCCGAAATCAACTTCTGTCACCTAAGTGATACATTTTGGGATAGTACCTAAAGTTTAAAGCAGAAATTGGGGCACTTTTGAAATTTTCATTTTCAACCAAAATCGACAGGTCCGGGGCTTAGGTAATTTCTCATATTCCACAAAACAGTGAAAGCTCCTGTTCAAAAATGATGCTCCGAAATCAACTTCTGTCACCTTAGTGATACATTTTGGGATAGTACTTAAGTTTTAAAGCAGAAATTGCGGCACTTTTGAAATTTTCATTTTTGACCAAAATCGACAGGTCCGGGGCTTAGGGAATTTCTCATATGCCACAAAACGGTTGAAGCTCCTGTTCAAAAATGATGCTCCGAAATCAACTTCTGTCACCTTAGTGATACATTTTGGGATAGTACCTAAAGTTTAAAGCAGAAATTGGGGCACTTTTGAAATTTTCATTTTTGACCAAAATCGACAGGTCCGGGGCTTAGGGAATTTCTCATATGTCTCAAAACTGTTGAAGCTCCTGTTCAAAAATGATGCTCCGAAATCAACTTCTGTCACCTAAGTGATACATTTTGGGATAGTACCTAAAGTTTAAAGCAGAAATTGGGGCACTTTTGAAATTTTCATTTTCAACCAAAATCGACAGGTCCGGCCGGGGCTTAGGGAATTTCTTATATGCCACCAAACGGTTGAAGCTCCTGTTCAAAAATGATGCTCCGAAATCAACTTCTGTCACCTTAGTGATACATTTTGGGATAGTACCTAAAGTTTAAAGCAGAAATTGGGGCACTTTTGAAATTTTCATTTTTGACCAAAATCGACAGGTCCGGGGCTTAGGGAATTTCTCATATGCCACAAAACGGTTGAAGCTCCTGTTCAAAAATGATGCTCCGAAATCAACTTCTGTCACCTTAGTGATACATTTTGGGATAGTACCTAAAGTTTAAAGCAGAAATTGGGGCACTTTTGAAATTTTCATTTTTGACCAAAATCGACAGGTCCGGGGCTTAGGGAATTTCTCATATGTCTCAAAACTGTTGAAGCTCCTGTTCAAAAATGATGCTCCGAAATCAACTTCTGTCACCTAAGTGATACATTTTGGGATAGTACCTAAAGTTTAAAGCAGAAATTGGGGCACTTTTGAAATTTTCATTTTCAACCAAAATCGACAGGTCCGGGGCTTAGGGAATTTCTTATATGCCACAAAACGGTTGAAGCTCCTGTTCAAAAATGATGCTCCGAAATCAACTTCTGTCACCTTAGTGATACATTTTGGGATAGTACCTAAAGTTTAAAGCAGAAATTGGGGCACTTTTGAAATTTTCATTTTTGACCAAAATCGACAGGTCCGGGGCTTAGGGAATTTCTCATATGCCACAAAACGGTTGAAGCTCCTGCTCAAAAATTATGCTCCGAAATCAACTTCTGTCACCTTAGTGATACATTTTTTGATAGTACCGAAAGTTTAAAGCAGAAATTGGGGCACTTTTTAAATTTTTATTTTTGACCAAAATCGACAGGTCCGGGGTTTAGGGAATTTCTCATATGCCACAAAACGGTTGAAGCTCCTGTTCAAAAATGATGCTCCGAAATCAACTTCTGTCACCTTAGTGATACATTTTGGGATAGTACCTAAAGTTTAAAGCAGAAATTGGGGCACTTTTGAAATTTTCATTTTTGACCAAAATCGACAGGTCCGGGGCTTAGGGAATTTCTCATATGTCTCAAAACTGTTGAAGCTCCTGTTCAAAAATGATGCTCCGAAATCAACTTCTGTCACCTAAGTGATACATTTTGGGATAGTACCTAAAGTTTAAAGCAGAAATTGGGGCACTTTTGAAATTTTCATTTTCAACCAAAATCGACAGGTCCGGGGCTTAGGTAATTTCTCATATTCCACAAAACAGTGAAAGCTCCTGTTCAAAAATGATGCTCCGAAATCAACTTCTGTCACCTTAGTGATACATTTTGGGATAGTACCTAAGTTTTAAAGCAGAAATTGCGGCACTTTTGAAATTTTCATTTTTGACCAAAATCGACAGGTCCGGGGCTTAGGGAATTTCTCATATGCCACAAAACGGTTGAAGCTCCTGTTCAAAAATGATGCTCCGAAATCAACTTCTGTCACCTTAGTGATACATTTTGGGATAGTACTTAAGTTTTAAAGCAGAAATTGCGGCACTTTTGAAATTTTCATTTTTGACCAAAATCGACAGGTCCGGGGCTTAGGGAATTTCTCATATGCCACAAAACGGTTGAAGCTCCTGCTCAAAAATGATGCTCCGAAATCAACTTCTGTCACCTTAGTGATACATTTTGGGATAGTACCTAAAGTTTAAAGCAGAAATTGGGGCACTTTTGAAATTTTCATTTTTGACCAAAATCGACAGGTCCGGGGCTTAGGGAATTTCTCATATGCCACAAAACGGTTGAAGCTCATGCTCAAAAATGATGCTCCGAAATCAACTTCTGTCACCTTAGTGATACATTTTGGGATAGTACCTAAAGTTTAAAGCAGAAATTGGGGCACTTTTGAAATTTTCATTTTTGACCAAAATCGACAGGTCCGGGGCTTAGGGAATTTCTTATATGCCACAAAACGGTTGAAGCTCCTGTTCAAAAATGATGCTCCGAAATCAACTTCTGTCACCTTAGTGATACATTTTGGGATAGTACCTAAAGTTTAAAGCAGAAATTGGGGCACTTTTGAAATTTTCATTTTTGACCAAAATCGACAGGTCCGGGGCTTAGGGAATTTCTCATATGCCACAAAACGGTTGAAGCTCCTGCTCAAAAATTATGCTCCGAAATCAACTTCTGTCACCTTAGTGATACATTTTTTGATAGTACCGAAAGTTTAAAGCAGAAATTGGGGCACTTTTTAAATTTTTATTTTTGACCAAAATCGACAGGTCCGGGGCTTAGGGAATTTCTCATATGCCACAAAACGATTGAAGCTCCTGTTCAAAAATGATGCTCCGAAATCAACTTCTGTCACCTTAGTGATACATTTTGGGATAGTACCTAAAGTTTAAAGCAGAAATTGGGGCACTTTTGAAATTTTCATTTTTGACCAAAATCGACAGGTCCGGGGCTTAGGGAATTTCTCATATGTCTCAAAACTGTTGAAGCTCCTGTTCAAAAATGATGCTCCGAAATCAACTTCTGTCACCTAAGTGATACATTTTGGGATAGTACCTAAAGTTTAAAGCAGAAATTGGGGCACTTTTGAAATTTTCATTTTCAACCAAAATCGACAGGTCCGGGGCTTAGGTAATTTCTCATATTCCACAAAACAGTGAAAGCTCCTGTTCAAAAATGATGCTCCGAAATCAACTTCTGTCACCTTAGTGATACATTTTGGGATAGTAGCTAAGTTTTAAAGCAGAAATTGCGGCACTTTTGAAATTTTCATTTTTGACCAAAATCGACAGGTCCGGGGCTTAGGGAATTTCTTATATGCCACAAAACGGTTGAAGCTCCTGTTCAAAAATGATGCTCCGAAATCAACTTCTGTCACCTTAGTGATACATTTTGGGATAGTACCTAAAGTTTAAAGCAGAAATTGGGGCACTTTTGAAATTTTCATTTTTGACCAAAATCGACAGGTCTGGGGCTTAGGGAATTTCTCATATTCCACAAAACAGTTAAAGCTCCTGTTCAAAAATGATGCTCCGAAATCAACTTCTGTCACCTTAGTGATACATTTTGGGATAGTACCTAAGTTTTAAAGCAGAAATTGCGGCACTTTTGAAATTTTCATTTTTGACCAAAATCGACAGGTCCGGGGCTTAGGGAATTTCTCATATGCCACAAAACGGTTGAAGCTCCTGTTCAAAAATGATGCTCCGAAATCAACTTCTGTCACCTTAGTGATACATTTTGGGATAGTACCTAAAGTTTAAAGCAGAAATTGGGGCACTTTTGAAATTTTCATTTTTGACCAAAATCGACAGGTCCGGGGCTTAGGGAATTTCTCATATGTCTCAAAACTGTTGAAGCTCCTGTTCAAAAATGATGCTCCGAAATCAACTTCTGTCACCTAAGTGATACATTTTGGGATAGTACCTAAAGTTTAAAGCAGAAATTGGGGCACTTTTGAAATTTTCATTTTCAACCAAAATCGACAGGTCCGGGGCTTAGGTAATTTCTCATATTCCACAAAACAGTGAAAGCTCCTGTTCAAAAATGATGCTCCGAAATCAACTTCTGTCACCTTAGTGATACATTTTGGGATAGTACCTAAAGTTTAAAGCAGAAATTGGGGCACTTTTGAAATTTTCATTTTTGACCAAAATCGACAGGTCCGGGGCTTAGGGAATTTCTCATATGCCACAAAACGGTTGAAGCTCCTGTTCAAAAATGATGCTCCGAAATCAACTTCTGTCACCTTAGTGATACATTTTGGGATAGTACCTAAAGTTTAAAGCAGAAATTGGGGCACTTTTGAAATTTTCATTTTTGACCAAAATCGACAGGTCCGGGGCTTAGGGAATTTCTCATATGTCTCAAAACTGTTGAAGCTCCTGTTCAAAAATGATGCTCCGAAATCAACTTCTGTCACCTAAGTGATACATTTTGGGATAGTACCTAAAGTTTAAAGCAGAAATTGGGGCACTTTTGAAATTTTCATTTTCAACCAAAATCGACAGGTCCGGGGCTTAGGGAATTTCTTATATGCCACAAAACGGTTGAAGCTCCTGTTCAAAAATGATGCTCCGAAATCAACTTCTGTCACCTTAGTGATACATTTTGGGATAGTACCGAAAGTTTAAAGCAGAAATTGGGGCACTTTTTAAATTTTTATTTTTGACCAAAATCGACAGGTCCGGGGCTTAGGGAATTTCTCATATGCCACAAAACGGTTGAAGCTCCTGTTCAAAAATTATGCTCCGAAATCAACTTCTGTCACCTTAGTGATACATTTTGGGATAGTACCTAAAGTTTAAAGCAGAAATTGGGGCACTTTTGAAATTTTCATTTTTGACCAAAATCGACAGGTCTGGGGCTTAGGGAATTTCTCATATTCCACAAAACAGTTAAAGCTCCTGTTCAAAAATGATGCTCCGAAATCAACTTCTGTCACCTTAGTGATACATTTTGGGATAGTACCTAAGTTTTAAAGCAGAAATTGCGGCACTTTTGAAATTTTCATTTTTGACCAAAATCGACAGGTCCGGGGCTTAGGGAATTTCTCATATGCCACAAAACGGTTGAAGCTCCTGTTCAAAAATGATGCTCCGAAATCAACTTCTGTCACCTTAGTGATACATTTTGGGATAGTACCTAAAGTTTAAAGCAGAAATTGGGGCACTTTTGAAATTTTCATTTTTGACCAAAATCGACAGGTCCGGGGCTTAGGGAATTTCTCATATGTCTCAAAACTGTTGAAGCTCCTGTTCAAAAATGATGCTCCGAAATCAACTTCTGTCACCTAAGTGATACATTTTGGGATAGTACCTAAAGTTTAAAGCAGAAATTGGGGCACTTTTGAAATTTTCATTTTCAACCAAAATCGACAGGTCCGGGGCTTAGGTAATTTCTCATATTCCACAAAACAGTGAAAGCTCCTGTTCAAAAATGATGCTCCGAAATCAACTTCTGTCACCTTAGTGATACATTTTGGGATAGTACCTAAGTTTTAAAGCAGAAATTGCGGCACTTTTGAAATTTTCATTTTTGACCAAAATCGACAGGTCCGGGGCTTAGGGAATTTCTCATATGCCACAAAACGGTTGAAGCTCCTGTTCAAAAATGATGCTCCGAAATCAACTTCTGTCACCTTAGTGATACATTTTGGGATAGTACTTAAGTTTTAAAGCAGAAATTGCGGCACTTTTGAAATTTTCATTTTTGACCAAAATCGACAGGTCCGGGGCTTAGGGAATTTCTCATATGCCACAAAACGGTTGAAGCTCCTGCTCAAAAATGATGCTCCGAAATCAACTTCTGTCACCTTAGTGATACATTTTGGGATAGTACCTAAAGTTTAAAGCAGAAATTGGGGCACTTTTGAAATTTTCATTTTTGACCAAAATCGACAGGTCCGGGGCTTAGGGAATTTCTCATATGCCACAAAACGGTTGAAGCTCCTGCTCAAAAATGATGCTCCGAAATCAACTTCTGTCACCTTAGTGATACATTTTGGGATAGTACCTAAAGTTTAAAGCAGAAATTGGGGCACTTTTGAAATTTTCATTTTTGACCAAAATCGACAGGTCCGGGGCTTAGGGAATTTCTCATATGCCACAAAACGGTTGAAGCTCATGCTCAAAAATGATGCTCCGAAATCAACTTCTGTCACCTTAGTGATACATTTTGGGATAGTACCTAAAGTTTAAAGCAGAAATTGGGGCACTTTTGAAATTTTCATTTTTGACCAAAATCGACAGGTCCGGGGCTTAGGGAATTTCTTATATGCCACAAAACGGTTGAAGCTCCTGTTCAAAAATGATGCTCCGAAATCAACTTCTGTCACCTTAGTGATACATTTTGGGATAGTACCTAAAGTTTAAAGCAGAAATTGGGGCACTTTTGAAATTTTCATTTTTGACCAAAATCGACAGGTCCGGGGCTTAGGGAATTTCTCATATGCCACAAAACGGTTGAAGCTCCTGCTCAAAAATTATGCTCCGAAATCAACTTCTGTCACCTTAGTGATACATTTTTTGATAGTACCGAAAGTTTAAAGCAGAAATTGGGGCACTTTTTAAATTTTTATTTTTGACCAAAATCGACAGGTCCGGGGCTTAGGGAATTTCTCATATGCCACAAAACGGTTGAAGCTCCTGTTCAAAAATGATGCTCCGAAATCAACTTCTGTCACCTTAGTGATACATTTTGGGATAGTACCTAAAGTTTAAAGCAGAAATTGGGGCACTTTTGAAATTTTCATTTTTGACCAAAATCGACAGGTCTGGGGCTTAGGGAATTTCTCATATTCCACAAAACAGTTAAAGCTCCTGTTCAAAAATGATGCTCCGAAATCAACTTCTGTCACCTTAGTGATACATTTTGGGATAGTACCTAAGTTTTAAAGCAGAAATTGCGGCACTTTTGAAATTTTCATTTTTGACCAAAATCGACAGGTCCGGGGCTTAGGGAATTTCTCATATGCCACAAAACGGTTGAAGCTCCTGTTCAAAAATGATGCTCCGAAATCAACTTCTGTCACCTTAGTGATACATTTTGGGATAGTACCTAAAGTTTAAAGCAGAAATTGGGGCACTTTTGAAATTTTCATTTTTGACCAAAATCGACAGGTCCGGGGCTTAGGGAATTTCTCATATGTCTCAAAACTGTTGAAGCTCCTGTTCAAAAATGATGCTCCGAAATCAACTTCTGTCACCTAAGTGATACATTTTGGGATAGTACCTAAAGTTTAAAGCAGAAATTGGGGCACTTTTGAAATTTTCATTTTCAACCAAAATCGACAGGTCCGGGGCTTAGGTAATTTCTCATATTCCACAAAACAGTGAAAGCTCCTGTTCAAAAATGATGCTCCGAAATCAACTTCTGTCACCTTAGTGATACATTTTGGGATAGTACCTAAGTTTTAAAGCAGAAATTGCGGCACTTTTGAAATTTTCATTTTTGACCAAAATCGACAGGTCCGGGGCTTAGGGAATTTCTCATATGCCACAAAACGGTTGAAGCTCCTGTTCAAAAATGATGCTCCGAAATCAACTTCTGTCACCTTAGTGATACATTTTGGGATAGTACCTAAAGTTTAAAGCAGAAATTGGGGCACTTTTGAAATTTTCATTTTTGACCAAAATCGACAGGTCCGGGGCTTAGGGAATTTCTCATATGTCTCAAAACTGTTGAAGCTCCTGTTCAAAAATGATGCTCCGAAATCAACTTCTGTCACCTAAGTGATACATTTTGGGATAGTACCTAAAGTTTAAAGCAGAAATTGGGGCACTTTTGAAATTTTCATTTTCAACCAAAATCGACAGGTCCGGGGCTTAGGGAATTTCTTATATGCCACAAAACGGTTGAAGCTCCTGTTCAAAAATGATGCTCCGAAATCAACTTCTGTCACCTTAGTGATACATTTTGGGATAGTACCTAAAGTTTAAAGCAGAAATTGGGGCACTTTTGACTAAAATCGACAGGTCCGGGGCTTAGGGAATTTCTCATATGCCACAAAACGGTTGAAGCTCCTGCTCAAAAATGATGCTCCGAAATCAACTTCTGTCACCTTAGTGATACATTTTTTGATAGTACCGAAAGTTTAAAGCAGAAATTGGGGCACTTTTTAAATTTTTATTTTTGACCAAAATCGACAGGTCCGGGGCTTAGGGAATTTCTCATATGCCACAAAACGGTTGAAGCTCATGCTCAAAAATGATGCTCCGAAATCAACTTCTGTCACCTTAGTGATACATTTTGGGATAGTACCTAAAGTTTAAAGCAGAAATTGGGGCACTTTTGAAATTTTCATTTTTGACCAAAATCGACAGGTCCGGGGCTTAGGGAATTTCTTATATGCCACAAAACGGTTGAAGCTCCTGTTCAAAAATGATGCTCCGAAATCAACTTCTGTCACCTTAGTGATACATTTTGGGATAGTACCTAAAGTTTAAAGCAGAAATTGGGGCACTTTTGAAATTTTCATTTTTGACCAAAATCGACAGGTCCGGGGCTTAGGGAATTTCTCATATGCCACAAAACGGTTGAAGCTCCTGCTCAAAAATTATGCTCCGAAATCAACTTCTGTCACCTTAGTGATACATTTTTTGATAGTACCGAAAGTTTAAAGCAGAAATTGGGGCACTTTTTAAATTTTTATTTTTGACCAAAATCGACAGGTCCGGGGCTTAGGGAATTTCTCATATGCCACAAAACGGTTGAAGCTCCTGTTCAAAAATGATGCTCCGAAATCAACTTCTGTCACCTTAGTGATACATTTTGGGATAGTACCTAAAGTTTAAAGCAGAAATTGGGGCACTTTTGAAATTTTCATTTTTGACCAAAATCGACAGGTCTGGGGCTTAGGGAATTTCTCATATTCCACAAAACAGTTAAAGCTCCTGTTCAAAAATGATGCTCCGAAATCAACTTCTGTCACCTTAGTGATACATTTTGGGATAGTACCTAAGTTTTAAAGCAGAAATTGCGGCACTTTTGAAATTTTCATTTTTGACCAAAATCGACAGGTCCGGGGCTTAGGGAATTTCTCATATGCCACAAAACGGTTGAAGCTCCTGTTCAAAAATGATGCTCCGAAATCAACTTCTGTCACCTTAGTGATACATTTTGGGATAGTACCTAAAGTTTAAAGCAGAAATTGGGGCACTTTTGAAATTTTCATTTTTGACCAAAATCGACAGGTCCGGGGCTTAGGGAATTTCTCATATGTCTCAAAACTGTTGAAGCTCCTGTTCAAAAATGATGCTCCGAAATCAACTTCTGTCACCTAAGTGATACATTTTGGGATAGTACCTAAAGTTTAAAGCAGAAATTGGGGCACTTTTGAAATTTTCATTTTCAACCAAAATCGACAGGTCCGGGGCTTAGGTAATTTCTCATATTCCACAAAACAGTGAAAGCTCCTGTTCAAAAATGATGCTCCGAAATCAACTTCTGTCACCTTAGTGATACATTTTGGGATAGTACCTAAGTTTTAAAGCAGAAATTGCGGCACTTTTGAAATTTTCATTTTTGACCAAAATCGACAGGTCCGGGGCTTAGGGAATTTCTCATATGCCACAAAACGGTTGAAGCTCCTGTTCAAAAATGATGCTCCGAAATCAACTTCTGTCACCTTAGTGATACATTTTGGGATAGTACTTAAGTTTTAAAGCAGAAATTGCGGCACTTTTGAAATTTTCATTTTTGACCAAAATCGACAGGTCCGGGGCTTAGGGAATTTCTCATATGCCACAAAACGGTTGAAGCTCCTGCTCAAAAATGATGCTCCGAAATCAACTTCTGTCACCTTAGTGATACATTTTGGGATAGTACCTAAAGTTTAAAGCAGAAATTGGGGCACTTTTGAAATTTTAATTTTTGACCAAAATCGACAGGTCCGGGGCTTAGGGAATTTCTCATATGCCACAAAACGGTTGAAGCTCCTGTTCAAAAATGATGCTCCGAAATCAACTTCTGTCACCTTAGTGATACATTTTGGGATAGTACCTAAAGTTTAAAGCAGAAATTGGGGCACTTTTGAAATTTTCATTTTTGACCAAAATCGACAGGTCCGGGGCTTAGGGAATTTCTCATATGCCAAAAAACGGTTGAAGCTCCTGCTCAAAAATGATGCTCCGAAATCAACTTCTGTCACCTTAGTGATACATTTTGGGATAGCACCTAAAGTTTAAAGCAGAAATTGGGGCACTTTTGAAATTTTCATTTTTGACCAAAATCGACAGGTCCGGGGCTTAGGGAATTTCTTATATGCCACAAAACGGTTGAAGCTCCTGTTCAAAAATGATGCTCCGAAATCAACTTCTGTCACCTTAGTGATACATTTTGGGATAGTACTTAAGTTTTAAAGCAGAAATTGCGGCACTTTTGAAATTTTCATTTTTGACCAAAATCGACAGGTCCGGGGCTTAGGGAATTTCTCATATGCCACAAAACGGTTGAAGCTCCTGCTCAAAAATGATGCTCCGAAATCAACTTCTGTCACCTTAGTGATACATTTTGGGATAGTACCTAAAGTTTAAAGCAGAAATTGGGGCACTTTTGAAATTTTCATTTTTGACCAAAATCGACAGGTCCGGGGCTTAGGGAATTTCTTATATGCCACAAAACGGTTGAAGCTCCTGTTCAAAAATGATGCTCCGAAATCAACTTCTGTCACCTTAGTGATACATTTTGGGATAGTACCTAAAGTTTAAAGCAGAAATTGGGGCACTTTTGAAATTTTCATTTTTGACCAAAATCGACAGGTCCGGGGCTTAGGGAATTTCTCATATGCCACAAAACGGTTGAAGCTCCTGCTCAAAAATTATGCTCCGAAATCAACTTCTGTCACCTTAGTGATACATTTTTTGATAGTACCGAAAGTTTAAAGCAGAAATTGGGGCACTTTTTAAATTTTTATTTTTGACCAAAATCGACAGGTCCGGGGCTTAGGGAATTTCTCATATGCCACAAAACGGTTGAAGCTCCTGTTCAAAAATGATGCTCCGAAATCAACTTCTGTCACCTTAGTGATACATTTTGGGATAGTACCTAAAGTTTAAAGCAGAAATTGGGGCACTTTTGAAATTTTCATTTTTGACCAAAATCGACAGGTCTGGGGCTTAGGGAATTTCTCATATTCCACAAAACAGTTAAAGCTCCTGTTCAAAAATGATGCTCCGAAATCAACTTCTGTCACCTTAGTGATACATTTTGGGATAGTACCTAAGTTTTAAAGCAGAAATTGCGGCACTTTTGAAATTTTCATTTTTGACCAAAATCGACAGGTCCGGGGCTTAGGGAATTTCTCATATGCCACAAAACGGTTGAAGCTCCTGTTCAAAAATGATGCTCCGAAATCAACTTCTGTCACCTTAGTGATACATTTTGGGATAGTACCTAAAGTTTAAAGCAGAAATTGGGGCACTTTTGAAATTTTCATTTTTGACCAAAATCGACAGGTCCGGGGCTTAGGGAATTTCTCATATGTCTCAAAACTGTTGAAGCTCCTGTTCAAAAATGATGCTCCGAAATCAACTTCTGTCACCTAAGTGATACATTTTGGGATAGTACCTAAAGTTTAAAGCAGAAATTGGGGCACTTTTGAAATTTTCATTTTCAACCAAAATCGACAGGTCCGGGGCTTAGGTAATTTCTCATATTCCACAAAACAGTGAAAGCTCCTGTTCAAAAATGATGCTCCGAAATCAACTTCTGTCACCTTAGTGATACATTTTGGGATAGTACCTAAGTTTTAAAGCAGAAATTGCGGCACTTTTGAAATTTTCATTTTTGACCAAAATCGACAGGTCCGGGGCTTAGGGAATTTCTCATATGCCACAAAACGGTTGAAGCTCCTGTTCAAAAATGATGCTCCGAAATCAACTTCTGTCACCTTAGTGATACATTTTGGGATAGTACCTAAAGTTTAAAGCAGAAATTGGGGCACTTTTGAAATTTTCATTTTTGACCAAAATCGACAGGTCCGGGGCTTAGGGAATTTCTCATATGTCTCAAAACTGTTGAAGCTCCTGTTCAAAAATGATGCTCCGAAATCAACTTCTGTCACCTAAGTGATACATTTTGGGATAGTACCTAAAGTTTAAAGCAGAAATTGGGGCACTTTTGAAATTTTCATTTTCAACCAAAATCGACAGGTCCGGGGCTTAGGGAATTTCTTATATGCCACAAAACGGTTGAAGCTCCTGTTCAAAAATGATGCTCCGAAATCAACTTCTGTCACCTTAGTGATACATTTTGGGATAGTACCTAAAGTTTAAAGCAGAAATTGGGGCACTTTTGAAATTTTCATTTTTGACCAAAATCGACAGGTCCGGGGCTTAGGGAATTTCTCATATGCCACAAAACGGTTGAAGCTCCTGCTCAAAAATTATGCTCCGAAATCAACTTCTGTCACCTTAGTGATACATTTTTTGATAGTACCCGAAAGTTTAAAGCAGAAATTGGGGCACTTTTTAAATTTTTATTTTTGACCAAAATCGACAGGTCCGGGGCTTAGGGAATTTCTCATATGCCACAAAACGGTTGAAGCTCATGCTCAAAAATGATGCTCCGAAATCAACTTCTGTCACCTTAGTGATACATTTTGGGATAGTACCTAAAGTTTAAAGCAGAAATTGGGGCACTTTTGAAATTTTCATTTTTGACCAAAATCGACAGGTCCGGGGCTTAGGGAATTTCTTATATGCCACAAAACGGTTGAAGCTCCTGTTCAAAAATGATGCTCCGAAATCAACTTCTGTCACCTTAGTGATACATTTTGGGATAGTACCTAAAGTTTAAAGCAGAAATTGGGGCACTTTTGAAATTTTCATTTTTGACCAAAATCGACAGGTCCGGGGCTTAGGGAATTTCTCATATGCCACAAAACGGTTGAAGCTCCTGCTCAAAAATTATGCTCCGAAATCAACTTCTGTCACCTTAGTGATACATTTTTTGATAGTACCGAAAGTTTAAAGCAGAAATTGGGGCACTTTTTAAATTTTTATTTTTGACCAAAATCGACAGGTCCGGGGCTTAGGGAATTTCTCATATGCCACAAAACGGTTGAAGCTCCTGTTCAAAAATGATGCTCCGAAATCAACTTCTGTCACCTTAGTGATACATTTTGGGATAGTACCTAAAGTTTAAAGCAGAAATTGGGGCACTTTTGAAATTTTCATTTTTGACCAAAATCGACAGGTCTGGGGCTTAGGGAATTTCTCATATTCCACAAAACAGTTAAAGCTCCTGTTCAAAAATGATGCTCCGAAATCAACTTCTGTCACCTTAGTGATACATTTTGGGATAGTACCTAAGTTTTAAAGCAGAAATTGCGGCACTTTTGAAATTTTCATTTTTGACCAAAATCGACAGGTCCGGGGCTTAGGGAATTTCTCATATGCCACAAAACGGTTGAAGCTCCTGCTCAAAAATGATGCTCCGAAATCAACTTCTGTCACCTTAGTGATACATTTTGGGATAGTACCTAAAGTTTAAAGCAGAAATTGGGGCACTTTTGAAATTTTCATTTTTGACCAAAATCGACAGGTCCGGGGCTTAGGGAATTTCTCATATGCCACAAAACGGTTGAAGCTCCTGTTCAAAAATGATGCTCCGAAATCAACTTCTGTCACCTTAGTGATACATTTTGGGATAGTACCTAAAGTTTAAAGCAGAAATTGGGGCACTTTTGAAATTTTCATTTTCAACCAAAATCGACAGGTCCGGGGCTTAGGGAATTTCTCATATGCCAAAAAACGGTTGAAGCTCCTGCTCAAAAATGATGCTCCGAAATCAACTTCTGTCACCTTAGTGATACATTTTGGGATAGCACCTAAAGTTTAAAGCAGAAATTGGGGCACTTTTGAAATTTTCATTTTTGACCAAAATCGACAGGTCCGGGGCTTAGGGAATTTCTTATATGCCACAAAACGGTTGAAGCTCCTGTTCAAAAATGATGCTCCGAAATCAACTTCTGTCACCTTAGTGATACATTTTGGGATAGTACTTAAGTTTTAAAGCAGAAATTGCGGCACTTTTGAAATTTTCATTTTTGACCAAAATCGACAGGTCCGGGGCTTAGGGAATTTCTCATATGCCACAAAACGGTTGAAGCTCCTGCTCAAAAATGATGCTCCGAAATCAACTTCTGTCACCTTAGTGATACATTTTGGGATAGTACCTAAAGTTTAAAGCAGAAATTGGGGCACTTTTGAAATTTTCATTTTTGACCAAAATCGACAGGTCCGGGGCTTAGGGAATTTCTCATATGCCACAAAACGGTTGAAGCTCCTGTTCAAAAATGATGCTCCGAAATCAACTTCTGTCACCTTAGTGATACATTTTGGGATAGTACCTAAAGTTTAAAGCAGAAATTGGGGCACTTTTGAAATTTTCATTTTTGAACAAAATCGACAGGTCCGGGGCTTAGGGAATTTCTCATATGCCAAAAAACGGTTGAAGCTCCTGCTCAAAAATGATGCTCCGAAATCAACTTCTGTCACCTTAGTGATACATTTTGGGATAGTACCTAAAGTTTAAAGCAGAAATTGGGGCACTTTTGAAATTTTCATTTTTGACCAAAATCGACAGGTCCGGGGCTTAGGGAATTTCTCATATGCCACAAAACGGTTGAAGCTCATGCTCAAAAATGATGCTCCGAAATCAACTTCTGTCACCTTAGTGATACATTTTGGGATAGTACCTAAAGTTTAAAGCAGAAATTGGGGCACTTTTGAAATTTTCATTTTTGACCAAAATCGACAGGTCCGGGGCTTAGGGAATTTCTTATATGCCACAAAACGGTTGAAGCTCCTGTTCAAAAATGATGCTCCGAAATCAACTTCTGTCACCTTAGTGATACATTTTGGGATAGTACCTAAAGTTTAAAGCAGAAATTGGGGCACTTTTGAAATTTTCATTTTTGACCAAAATCGACAGGTCCGGGGCTTAGGGAATTTCTCATATGCCACAAAACGGTTGAAGCTCCTGCTCAAAAATTATGCTCCGAAATCAACTTCTGTCACCTTAGTGATACATTTTGGGATAGTACCTAAAGTTTAAAGCAGAAATTGGGGCACTTTTGAAATTTTCATTTTTGACCAAAATCGACAGGTCCGGGGCTTAGGGAATTTCTCATATGCCACAAAACGGTTGAAGCTCCTGCTCAAAAATTATGCTCCGAAATCAACTTCTGTCACCTTAGTGATACATTTTTTGATAGTACCGAAAGTTTAAAGCAGAAATTGGGGCACTTTTTAAATTTTTATTTTTGACCAAAATCGACAGGTCCGGGGCTTAGGGAATTTCTCATATGCCACAAAACGGTTGAAGCTCCTGTTCAAAAATGATGCTCCGAAATCAACTTCTGTCACCTTAGTGATACATTTTGGGATAGTACCTAAAGTTTAAAGCAGAAATTGGGGCACTTTTGAAATTTTCATTTTTGACCAAAATCGACAGGTCTGGGGCTTAGGGAATTTCTCATATTCCACAAAACAGTTAAAGCTCCTGTTCAAAAATGATGCTCCGAAATCAACTTCTGTCACCTTAGTGATACATTTTGGGATAGTACCTAAGTTTTAAAGCAGAAATTGCGGCACTTTTGAAATTTTCATTTTTGACCAAAATCGACAGGTCCGGGGCTTAGGGAATTTCTCATATGCCACAAAACGGTTGAAGCTCCTGTTCAAAAATGATGCTCCGAAATCAACTTCTGTCACCTTAGTGATACATTTTGGGATAGTACCTAAAGTTTAAAGCAGAAATTGGGGCACTTTTGAAATTTTCATTTTTGAACAAAATCGACAGGTCCGGGGCTTAGGGAATTTCTCATATGTCTCAAAACTGTTGAAGCTCCTGTTCAAAAATGATGCTCCGAAATCAACTTCTGTCACCTAAGTGATACATTTTGGGATAGTACCTAAAGTTTAAAGCAGAAATTGGGGCACTTTTGAAATTTTCATTTTCAACCAAAATCGACAGGTCCGGGGCTTAGGTAATTTCTCATATTCCACAAAACAGTGAAAGCTCCTGTTCAAAAATGATGCTCCGAAATCAACTTCTGTCACCTTAGTGATACATTTTGGGATAGTACCTAAGTTTTAAAGCAGAAATTGCGGCACTTTTGAAATTTTCATTTTTGACCAAAATCGACAGGTCCGGGGCTTAGGGAATTTCTCATATGCCACAAAACGGTTGAAGCTCCTGTTCAAAAATGATGCTCCGAAATCAACTTCTGTCACCTTAGTGATACATTTTGGGATAGTACTTAAGTTTTAAAGCAGAAATTGCGGCACTTTTGAAATTTTCATTTTTGACCAAAATCGACAGGTCCGGGGCTTAGGGAATTTCTCATATGCCACAAAACGGTTGAAGCTCCTGCTCAAAAATGATGCTCCGAAATCAACTTCTGTCACCTTAGTGATACATTTTGGGATAGTACCTAAAGTTTAAAGCAGAAATTGGGGCACTTTTGAAATTTTCATTTTTGACCAAAATCGACAGGTCCGGGGCTTAGGGAATTTCTCATATGCCACAAAACGGTTGAAGCTCATGCTCAAAAATGATGCTCCGAAATCAACTTCTGTCACCTTAGTGATACATTTTGGGATAGTACCTAAAGTTTAAAGCAGAAATTGGGGCACTTTTGAAATTTTCATTTTTGACCAAAATCGACAGGTCCGGGGCTTAGGGAATTTCTTATATGCCACAAAACGGTTGAAGCTCCTGTTCAAAAATGATGCTCCGAAATCAACTTCTGTCACCTTAGTGATACATTTTGGGATAGTACCTAAAGTTTAAAGCAGAAATTGGGGCACTTTTGAAATTTTCATTTTTGACCAAAATCGACAGGTCCGGGGCTTAGGGAATTTCTCATATGCCACAAAACGGTTGAAGCTCCTGCTCAAAAATTATGCTCCGAAATCAACTTCTGTCACCTTAGTGATACATTTTTTGATAGTACCGAAAGTTTAAAGCAGAAATTGGGGCACTTTTTAAATTTTTATTTTTGACCAAAATCGACAGGTCCGGGGCTTAGGGAATTTCTCATATGCCACAAAACGGTTGAAGCTCCTGTTCAAAAATGATGCTCCGAAATCAACTTCTGTCACCTTAGTGATACATTTTGGGATAGTACCTAAAGTTTAAAGCAGAAATTGGGGCACTTTTGAAATTTTCATTTTTGACCAAAATCGACAGGTCTGGGGCTTAGGGAATTTCTCATATTCCACAAAACAGTTAAAGCTCCTGTTCAAAAATGATGCTCCGAAATCAACTTCTGTCACCTTAGTGATACATTTTGGGATAGTACCTAAGTTTTAAAGCAGAAATTGCGGCACTTTTGAAATTTTCATTTTTGACCAAAATCGACAGGTCCGGGGCTTAGGGAATTTCTCATATGCCACAAAACGGTTGAAGCTCCTGTTCAAAAATGATGCTCCGAAATCAACTTCTGTCACCTTAGTGATACATTTTGGGATAGTACCTAAAGTTTAAAGCAGAAATTGGGGCACTTTTGAAATTTTCGTTTTTGACCAAAATCGACAGGTCCGGGGCTTAGGTAATTTCTCATATGTCTCAAAACTGTTGAAGCTCCTGTTCAAAAATGATGCTCCGAAATCAACTTCTGTCACCTAAGTGATACATTTTGGGATAGTACCTAAAGTTTAAAGCAGAAATTGGGGCACTTTTGAAATTTTCATTTTCAACCAAAATCGACAGGTCCGGGGCTTAGGTAATTTCTCATATTCCACAAAACAGTGAAAGCTCCTGTTCAAAAATGATGCTCCGAAATCAACTTCTGTCACCTTAGTGATACATTTTGGGATAGTACCTAAGTTTTAAAGCAGAAATTGCGGCACTTTTGAAATTTTCATTTTTGACCAAAATCGACAGGTCCGGGGCTTAGGGAATTTCTCATATGCCACAAAACGGTTGAAGCTCCTGTTCAAAAATGATGCTCCGAAATCAACTTCTGTCACCTTAGTGATACATTTTGGGATAGTACCTAAAGTTTAAAGCAGAAATTGGGGCACTTTTGAAATTTTCATTTTTGACCAAAATCGACAGGTCCGGGGCTTAGGGAATTTCTCATATGTCTCAAAACTGTTGAAGCTCCTGTTCAAAAATGATGCTCCGAAATCAACTTCTGTCACCTAAGTGATACATTTTGGGATAGTACCTAAAGTTTAAAGCAGAAATTGGGGCACTTTTGAAATTTTCATTTTCAACCAAAATCGACAGGTCCGGGGCTTAGGGAATTTCTTATATGCCACAAAACGGTTGAAGCTCCTGTTCAAAAATGATGCTCCGAAATCAACTTCTGTCACCTTAGTGATACATTTTGGGATAGTACCTAAAGTTTAAAGCAGAAATTGGGGCACTTTTGAAATTTTCATTTTTGACCAAAATCGACAGGTCCGGGGCTTAGGGAATTTCTCATATGCCACAAAACGGTTGAAGCTCCTGCTCAAAAATTATGCTCCGAAATCAACTTCTGTCACCTTAGTGATACATTTTTTGATAGTACCGAAAGTTTAAAGCAGAAATTGGGGCACTTTTTAAATTTTTATTTTTGACCAAAATCGACAGGTCCGGGGCTTAGGGAATTTCTCATATGCCACAAAACGGTTGAAGCTCATGCTCAAAAATGATGCTCCGAAATCAACTTCTGTCACCTTAGTGATACATTTTGGGATAGTACCTAAAGTTTAAAGCAGAAATTGGGGCACTTTTGAAATTTTCATTTTTGACCAAAATCGACAGGTCCGGGGCTTAGGGAATTTCTTATATGCCACAAAACGGTTGAAGCTCCTGTTCAAAAATTATGCTCCGAAATCAACTTCTGTCACCTTAGTGATACATTTTGGGATAGTACCTAAAGTTTAAAGCAGAAATTGGGGCACTTTTGAAATTTTCATTTTTGACCAAAATCGACAGGTCCGGGGCTTAGGGAATTTCTCATATGCCACAAAACGGTTGAAGCTCCTGCTCAAAAATTATGCTCCGAAATCAACTTCTGTCACCTTAGTGATACATTTTTTGATAGTACCGAAAGTTTAAAGCAGAAATTGGGGCACTTTTTAAATTTTTATTTTTGACCAAAATCGACAGGTCCGGGGCTTAGGGAATTTCTCATATGCCACAAAACGGTTGAAGCTCCTGTTCAAAAATGATGCTCCGAAATCAACTTCTGTCACCTTAGTGATACATTTTGGGATAGTACCTAAAGTTTAAAGCAGAAATTGGGGCACTTTTGAAATTTTCATTTTTGACCAAAATCGACAGGTCTGGGGCTTAGGGAATTTCTCATATTCCACAAAACAGTTAAAGCTCCTGTTCAAAAATGATGCTCCGAAATCAACTTCTGTCACCTTAGTGATACATTTTGGGATAGTACCTAAGTTTTAAAGCAGAAATTGCGGCACTTTTGAAATTTTCATTTTTGACCAAAATCGACAGGTCCGGGGCTTAGGGAATTTCTCATATGCCACAAAACGGTTGAAGCTCCTGTTCAAAAATGATGCTCCGAAATCAACTTCTGTCACCTTAGTGATACATTTTGGGATAGTACCTAAAGTTTAAAGCAGAAATTGGGGCACTTTTGAAATTTTCATTTTTGACCAAAATCGACAGGTCCGGGGCTTAGGGAATTTCTCATATGTCTCAAAACTGTTGAAGCTCCTGTTCAAAAATGATGCTCCGAAATCAACTTCTGTCACCTAAGTGATACATTTTGGGATAGTACCTAAAGTTTAAAGCAGAAATTGGGGCACTTTTGAAATTTTCATTTTCAACCAAAATCGACAGGTCCGGGGCTTAGGTAATTTCTCATATTCCACAAAACAGTGAAAGCTCCTGTTCAAAAATGATGCTCCGAAATCAACTTCTGTCACCTTAGTGATACATTTTGGGATAGTACCTAAGTTTTAAAGCAGAAATTGCGGCACTTTTGAAATTTTCATTTTTGACCAAAATCGACAGGTCCGGGGCTTAGGGAATTTCTCATATGCCACAAAACGGTTGAAGCTCCTGTTCAAAAATGATGCTCCGAAATCAACTTCTGTCACCTTAGTGATACATTTTGGGATAGTACTTAAGTTTTAAAGCAGAAATTGCGGCACTTTTGAAATTTTCATTTTTGACCAAAATCGACAGGTCCGGGGCTTAGGGAATTTCTCATATGCCACAAAACGGTTGAAGCTCCTGCTCAAAAATGATGCTCCGAAATCAACTTCTGTCACCTTAGTGATACATTTTGGGATAGTACCTAAAGTTTAAAGCAGAAATTGGGGCACTTTTGAAATTTTCATTTTTGACCAAAATCGACAGGTCCGGGGCTTAGGGAATTTCTCATATGCCACAAAACGGTTGAAGCTCCTGTTCAAAAATGATGCTCCGAAATCAACTTCTGTCACCTTAGTGATACATTTTGGGATAGTACCTAAAGTTTAAAGCAGAAATTGGGGCACTTTTGAAATTTTCATTTTTGACCAAAATCGACAGGTCCGGGGCTTAGGGAATTTCTCATATGCCAAAAAACGGTTGAAGCTCCTGCTCAAAAATGATGCTCCGAAATCAACTTCTGTCACCTTAGTGATACATTTTGGGATAGCACCTAAAGTTTAAAGCAGAAATTGGGGCACTTTTGAAATTTTCATTTTTGACCAAAATCGACAGGTCCGGGGCTTAGGGAATTTCTTATATGCCACAAAACGGTTGAAGCTCCTGTTCAAAAATGATGCTCCGAAATCAACTTCTGTCACCTTAGTGATACATTTTGGGATAGTACTTAAGTTTTAAAGCAGAAATTGCGGCACTTTTGAAATTTTCATTTTTGACCAAAATCGACAGGTCCGGGGCTTAGGGAATTTCTCATATGCCACAAAACGGTTGAAGCTCCTGCTCAAAAATGATGCTCCGAAATCAACTTCTGTCACCTTAGTGATACATTTTGGGATAGTACCTAAAGTTTAAAGCAGAAATTGGGGCACTTTTGAAATTTTCATTTTTGACCAAAATCGACAGGTCCGGGGCTTAGGGAATTTCTTATATGCCACAAAACGGTTGAAGCTCCTGTTCAAAAATGATGCTCCGAAATCAACTTCTGTCACCTTAGTGATACATTTTGGGATAGTACCTAAAGTTTAAAGCAGAAATTGGGGCACTTTTGAAATTTTCATTTTTGACCAAAATCGACAGGTCCGGGGCTTAGGGAATTTCTCATATGCCACAAAACGGTTGAAGCTCCTGTTCAAAAATGATGCTCCGAAATCAACTTCTGTCACCTTAGTGATACATTTTGGGATAGTACCTAAAGTTTAAAGCAGAAATTGGGGCACTTTTGAAATTTTCATTTTTGACCAAAATCGACAGGTCCGGGGCTTAGGGAATTTCTCATATGTCTCAAAACTGTTGAAGCTCCTGTTCAAAAATGATGCTCCGAAATCAACTTCTGTCACCTAAGTGATACATTTTGGGATAGTACCTAAAGTTTAAAGCAGAAATTGGGGCACTTTTGAAATTTTCATTTTCAACCAAAATCGACAGGTCCGGGGCTTAGGGAATTTCTTATATGCCACAAAACGGTTGAAGCTCCTGTTCAAAAATGATGCTCCGAAATCAACTTCTGTCACCTTAGTGATACATTTTGGGATAGTACCTAAAGTTTAAAGCAGAAATTGGGGCACTTTTGAAATTTTCATTTTTGACCAAAATCGACAGGTCCGGGGCTTAGGGAATTTCTCATATGCCACAAAACGGTTGAAGCTCCTGCTCAAAAATTATGCTCCGAAATCAACTTCTGTCACCTTAGTGATACATTTTTTGATAGTACCGAAAGTTTAAAGCAGAAATTGGGGCACTTTTTAAATTTTTATTTTTGACCAAAATCGACAGGTCCGGGGCTTAGGGAATTTCTCATATGCCACAAAACGGTTGAAGCTCATGCTCAAAAATGATGCTCCGAAATCAACTTCTGTCACCTTAGTGATACATTTTGGGATAGTACCTAAAGTTTAAAGCAGAAATTGGGGCACTTTTGAAATTTTCATTTTTGACCAAAATCGACAGGTCCGGGGCTTAGGGAATTTCTTATATGCCACAAAACGGTTGAAGCTCCTGTTCAAAAATTATGCTCCGAAATCAACTTCTGTCACCTTAGTGATACATTTTGGGATAGTACCTAAAGTTTAAAGCAGAAATTGGGGCACTTTTGAAATTTTCATTTTTGACCAAAATCGACAGGTCCGGGGCTTAGGGAATTTCTCATATGCCACAAAACGGTTGAAGCTCCTGCTCAAAAATTATGCTCCGAAATCAACTTCTGTCACCTTAGTGATACATTTTTTGATAGTACCGAAAGTTTAAAGCAGAAATTGGGGCACTTTTTAAATTTTTATTTTTGACCAAAATCGACAGGTCCGGGGCTTAGGGAATTTCTCATATGCCACAAAACGGTTGAAGCTCCTGTTCAAAAATGATGCTCCGAAATCAACTTCTGTCACCTTAGTGATACATTTTGGGATAGTACCTAAAGTTTAAAGCAGAAATTGGGGCACTTTTGAAATTTTCATTTTTGACCAAAATCGACAGGTCTGGGGCTTAGGGAATTTCTCATATTCCACAAAACAGTTAAAGCTCCTGTTCAAAAATGATGCTCCGAAATCAACTTCTGTCACCTTAGTGATACATTTTGGGATAGTACCTAAGTTTTAAAGCAGAAATTGCGGCACTTTTGAAATTTTCATTTTTGACCAAAATCGACAGGTCCGGGGCTTAGGGAATTTCTCATATGCCACAAAACGGTTGAAGCTCCTGTTCAAAAATGATGCTCCGAAATCAACTTCTGTCACCTTAGTGATACATTTTGGGATAGTACCTAAAGTTTAAAGCAGAAATTGGGGCACTTTTGAAATTTTCATTTTTGACCAAAATCGACAGGTCCGGGGCTTAGGGAATTTCTCATATGTCTCAAAACTGTTGAAGCTCCTGTTCAAAAATGATGCTCCGAAATCAACTTCTGTCACCTAAGTGATACATTTTGGGATAGTACCTAAAGTTTAAAGCAGAAATTGGGGCACTTTTGAAATTTTCATTTTCAACCAAAATCGACAGGTCCGGGGCTTAGGTAATTTCTCATATTCCACAAAACAGTGAAAGCTCCTGTTCAAAAATGATGCTCCGAAATCAACTTCTGTCACCTTAGTGATACATTTTGGGATAGTACCTAAGTTTTAAAGCAGAAATTGCGGCACTTTTGAAATTTTCATTTTTGACCAAAATCGACAGGTCCGGGGCTTAGGGAATTTCTCATATGCCACAAAACGGTTGAAGCTCCTGTTCAAAAATGATGCTCCGAAATCAACTTCTGTCACCTTAGTGATACATTTTGGGATAGTACCTAAAGTTTAAAGCAGAAATTGGGGCACTTTTGAAATTTTCATTTTTGACCAAAATTGACAGGTCCGGGGCTTAGGGAATTTCTCATATGCCACAAAACGGTTGAAGCTCCTGTTCAAAAATGATGCTCCGAAATCAACTTCTGTCACCTTAGTGATACATTTTGGGATAGTACCTAAAGTTTAAAGCAGAAATTGGGGCACTTTTGAAATTTTCATTTTTGACCAAAATCGACAGGTCCGGGGCTTAGGGAATTTCTCATATGCCAAAAAACGGTTGAAGCTCCTGCTCAAAAATGATGCTCCGAAATCAACTTCTGTCACCTTAGTGATACATTTTGGGATAGCACCTAAAGTTTAAAGCAGAAATTGGGGCACTTTTGAAATTTTCATTTTTGACCAAAATCGACAGGTCCGGGGCTTAGGGAATTTCTTATATGCCACAAAACGGTTGAAGCTCCTGTTCAAAAATGATGCTCCGAAATCAACTTCTGTCACCTTAGTGATACATTTTGGGATAGTACTTAAGTTTTAAAGCAGAAATTGCGGCACTTTTGAAATTTTCATTTTTGACCAAAATCGACAGGTCCGGGGCTTAGGGAATTTCTCATATGCCACAAAACGGTTGAAGCTCCTGCTCAAAAATGATGCTCCGAAATCAACTTCTGTCACCTTAGTGATACATTTTGGGATAGTACCTAAAGTTTAAAGCAGAAATTGGGGCACTTTTGAAATTTTCATTTTTGACCAAAATCGACAGGTCCGGGGCTTAGGGAATTTCTTATATGCCACAAAACGGTTGAAGCTCCTGTTCAAAAATGATGCTCCGAAATCAACTTCTGTCACCTTAGTGATACATTTTGGGATAGTACCTAAAGTTTAAAGCAGAAATTGGGGCACTTTTGAAATTTTCATTTTTGACCAAAATCGACAGGTCCGGGGCTTAGGGAATTTCTCATATGCCACAAAACGGTTGAAGCTCCTGCTCAAAAATTATGCTCCGAAATCAACTTCTGTCACCTTAGTGATACATTTTTTGATAGTACCGAAAGTTTAAAGCAGAAATTGGGGCACTTTTTAAATTTTTATTTTTGACCAAAATCGACAGGTCCGGGGCTTAGGGAATTTCTCATATGCCACAAAACGGTTGAAGCTCCTGTTCAAAAATGATGCTCCGAAATCAACTTCTGTCACCTTAGTGATACATTTTGGGATAGTACCTAAAGTTTAAAGCAGAAATTGGGGCACTTTTGAAATTTTCATTTTTGACCAAAATCGACAGGTCTGGGGCTTAGGGAATTTCTCATATTCCACAAAACAGTTAAAGCTCCTGTTCAAAAATGATGCTCCGAAATCAACTTCTGTCACCTTAGTGATACATTTTGGGATAGTACCTAAGTTTTAAAGCAGAAATTGCGGCACTTTTGAAATTTTCATTTTTGACCAAAATCGACAGGTCCGGGGCTTAGGGAATTTCTCATATGCCACAAAACGGTTGAAGCTCCTGTTCAAAAATGATGCTCCGAAATCAACTTCTGTCACCTTAGTGATACATTTTGGGATAGTACCTAAAGTTTAAAGCAGAAATTGGGGCACTTTTGAAATTTTCATTTTTGACCAAAATCGACAGGTCCGGGGCTTAGGGAATTTCTCATATGTCTCAAAACTGTTGAAGCTCCTGTTCAAAAATGATGCTCCGAAATCAACTTCTGTCACCTAAGTGATACATTTTGGGATAGTACCTAAAGTTTAAAGCAGAAATTGGGGCACTTTTGAAATTTTCATTTTCAACCAAAATCGACAGGTCCGGGGCTTAGGTAATTTCTCATATTCCACAAAACAGTGAAAGCTCCTGTTCAAAAATGATGCTCCGAAATCAACTTCTGTCACCTTAGTGATACATTTTGGGATAGTACCTAAGTTTTAAAGCAGAAATTGCGGCACTTTTGAAATTTTCATTTTTGACCAAAATCGACAGGTCCGGGGCTTAGGGAATTTCTCATATGCCACAAAACGGTTGAAGCTCCTGTTCAAAAATGATGCTCCGAAATCAACTTCTGTCACCTTAGTGATACATTTTGGGATAGTACCTAAAGTTTAAAGCAGAAATTGGGGCACTTTTGAAATTTTCATTTTTGACCAAAATCGACAGGTCCGGGGCTTAGGGAATTTCTCATATGTCTCAAAACTGTTGAAGCTCCTGTTCAAAAATGATGCTCCGAAATCAACTTCTGTCACCTAAGTGATACATTTTGGGATAGTACCTAAAGTTTAAAGCAGAAATTGGGGCACTTTTGAAATTTTCATTTTCAACCAAAATCGACAGGTCCGGGGCTTAGGGAATTTCTTATATGCCACAAAACGGTTGAAGCTCCTGTTCAAAAATGATGCTCCGAAATCAACTTCTGTCACCTTAGTGATACATTTTGGGATAGTACCTAAAGTTTAAAGCAGAAATTGGGGCACTTTTGAAATTTTCATTTTTGACCAAAATCGACAGGTCCGGGGCTTAGGGAATTTCTCATATGCCACAAAACGGTTGAAGCTCCTGCTCAAAAATTATGCTCCGAAATCAACTTCTGTCACCTTAGTGATACATTTTTTGATAGTACCGAAAGTTTAAAGCAGAAATTGGGGCACTTTTTAAATTTTTATTTTTGACCAAAATCGACAGGTCCGGGGCTTAGGGAATTTCTCATATGCCACAAAACGGTTGAAGCTCATGCTCAAAAATGATGCTCCGAAATCAACTTCTGTCACCTTAGTGATACATTTTGGGATAGTACCTAAAGTTTAAAGCAGAAATTGGGGCACTTTTGAAATTTTCATTTTTGACCAAAATCGACAGGTCCGGGGCTTAGGGAATTTCTTATATGCCACAAAACGGTTGAAGCTCCTGTTCAAAAATGATGCTCCGAAATCAACTTCTGTCACCTTAGTGATACATTTTGGGATAGTACCTAAAGTTTAAAGCAGAAATTGGGGCACTTTTGAAATTTTCATTTTTGACCAAAATCGACAGGTCCGGGGCTTAGGGAATTTCTCATATGCCACAAAACGGTTGAAGCTCCTGCTCAAAAATTATGCTCCGAAATCAACTTCTGTCACCTTAGTGATACATTTTTTGATAGTACCGAAAGTTTAAAGCAGAAATTGGGGCACTTTTTAAATTTTTATTTTTGACCAAAATCGACAGGTCCGGGGCTTAGGGAATTTCTCATATGCCACAAAACGGTTGAAGCTCCTGTTCAAAAATGATGCTCCGAAATCAACTTCTGTCACCTTAGTGATACATTTTGGGATAGTACCTAAAGTTTAAAGCAGAAATTGGGGCACTTTTGAAATTTTCATTTTTGACCAAAATCGACAGGTCTGGGGCTTAGGGAATTTCTCATATTCCACAAAACAGTTAAAGCTCCTGTTCAAAAATGATGCTCCGAAATCAACTTCTGTCACCTTAGTGATACATTTTGGGATAGTACCTAAGTTTTAAAGCAGAAATTGCGGCACTTTTGAAATTTTCATTTTTGACCAAAATCGACAGGTCCGGGGCTTAGGGAATTTCTCATATGCCACAAAACGGTTGAAGCTCCTGTTCAAAAATGATGCTCCGAAATCAACTTCTGTCACCTTAGTGATACATTTTGGGATAGTACCTAAAGTTTAAAGCAGAAATTGGGGCACTTTTGAAATTTTCATTTTTGACCAAAATCGACAGGTCCGGGGCTTAGGGAATTTCTCATATGTCTCAAAACTGTTGAAGCTCCTGTTCAAAAATGATGCTCCGAAATCAACTTCTGTCACCTAAGTGATACATTTTGGGATAGTACCTAAAGTTTAAAGCAGAAATTGGGGCACTTTTGAAATTTTCATTTTCAACCAAAATCGACAGGTCCGGGGCTTAGGTAATTTCTCATATTCCACAAAACAGTGAAAGCTCCTGTTCAAAAATGATGCTCCGAAATCAACTTCTGTCACCTTAGTGATACATTTTGGGATAGTACCTAAGTTTTAAAGCAGAAATTGCGGCACTTTTGAAATTTTCATTTTTGACCAAAATCGACAGGTCCGGGGCTTAGGGAATTTCTCATATGCCACAAAACGGTTGAAGCTCCTGTTCAAAAATGATGCTCCGAAATCAACTTCTGTCACCTTAGTGATACATTTTGGGATAGTACTTAAGTTTTAAAGCAGAAATTGCGGCACTTTTGAAATTTTCATTTTTGACCAAAATCGACAGGTCCGGGGCTTAGGGAATTTCTCATATGCCACAAAACGGTTGAAGCTCCTGCTCAAAAATGATGCTCCGAAATCAACTTCTGTCACCTTAGTGATACATTTTGGGATAGTACCTAAAGTTTAAAGCAGAAATTGGGGCACTTTTGAAATTTTCATTTTTGACCAAAATCGACAGGTCCGGGGCTTAGGGAATTTCTCATATGCCACAAAACGGTTGAAGCTCCTGTTCAAAAATGATGCTCCGAAATCAACTTCTGTCACCTTAGTGATACATTTTGGGATAGTACCTAAAGTTTAAAGCAGAAATTGGGGCACTTTTGAAATTTTCATTTTTGACCAAAATCGACAGGTCCGGGGCTTAGGGAATTTCTCATATGCCAAAAAACGGTTGAAGCTCCTGCTCAAAAATGATGCTCCGAAATCAACTTCTGTCACCTTAGTGATACATTTTGGGATAGCACCTAAAGTTTAAAGCAGAAATTGGGGCACTTTTGAAATTTTCATTTTTGACCAAAATCGACAGGTCCGGGGCTTAGGGAATTTCTTATATGCCACAAAACGGTTGAAGCTCCTGTTCAAAAATGATGCTCCGAAATCAACTTCTGTCACCTTAGTGATACATTTTGGGATAGTACTTAAGTTTTAAAGCAGAAATTGCGGCACTTTTGAAATTTTCATTTTTGACCAAAATCGACAGGTCCGGGGCTTAGGGAATTTCTCATATGCCACAAAACGGTTGAAGCTCCTGCTCAAAAATGATGCTCCGAAATCAACTTCTGTCACCTTAGTGATACATTTTGGGATAGTACCTAAAGTTTAAAGCAGAAATTGGGGCACTTTTGAAATTTTCATTTTTGACCAAAATCGACAGGTCCGGGGCTTAGGGAATTTCTCATATGCCACAAAACGGTTGAAGCTCCTGTTCAAAAATGATGCTCCGAAATCAACTTCTGTCACCTTAGTGATACATTTTGGGATAGTACCTAAAGTTTAAAGCAGAAATTGGGGCACTTTTGAAATTTTCATTTTTGACCAAAATCGACAGGTCCGGGGCTTAGGGAATTTCTCATATGCCAAAAAACGGTTGAAGCTCCTGCTCAAAAATGATGCTCCGAAATCAACTTCTGTCACCTTAGTGATACATTTTGGGATAGTACCTAAAGTTTAAAGCAGAAATTGGGGCACTTTTGAAATTTTCATTTTTGACCAAAATCGACAGGTCCGGGGCTTAGGGAATTTCTCATATGCCACAAAACGGTTGAAGCTCATGCTCAAAAATGATGCTCCGAAATCAACTTCTGTCACCTTAGTGATACATTTTGGGATAGTACCTAAAGTTTAAAGCAGAAATTGGGGCACTTTTGAAATTTTCATTTTTGACCAAAATCGACAGGTCCGGGGCTTAGGGAATTTCTTATATGCCACAAAACGGTTGAAGCTCCTGTTCAAAAATGATGCTCCGAAATCAACTTCTGTCACCTTAGTGATACATTTTGGGATAGTACCTAAAGTTTAAAGCAGAAATTGGGGCACTTTTGAAATTTTCATTTTTGACCAAAATCGACAGGTCCGGGGCTTAGGGAATTTCTCATATGCCACAAAACGGTTGAAGCTCCTGCTCAAAAATTATGCTCCGAAATCAACTTCTGTCACCTTAGTGATACATTTTGGGATAGTACCTAAAGTTTAAAGCAGAAATTGGGGCACTTTTGAAATTTTCATTTTTGACCAAAATCGACAGGTCCGGGGCTTAGGGAATTTCTCATATGCCACAAAACGGTTGAAGCTCCTGCTCAAAAATTATGCTCCGAAATCAACTTCTGTCTCCTTAGTGATACATTTTTTGATAGTACCGAAAGTTTAAAGCAGAAATTGGGGCACTTTTTAAATTTTTATTTTTGACCAAAATCGACAGGTCCGGGGCTTAGGGAATTTCTCATATGCCACAAAACGGTTGAAGCTCCTGTTCAAAAATGATGCTCCGAAATCAACTTCTGTCACCTTAGTGATACATTTTGGGATAGTACCTAAAGTTTAAAGCAGAAATTGGGGCACTTTTGAAATTTTCATTTTTGACCAAAATCGACAGGTCTGGGGCTTAGGGAATTTCTCATATTCCACAAAACAGTTAAAGCTCCTGTTCAAAAATGATGCTCCGAAATCAACTTCTGTCACCTTAGTGATACATTTTGGGATAGTACCTAAGTTTTAAAGCAGAAATTGCGGCACTTTTGAAATTTTCATTTTTGACCAAAATCGACAGGTCCGGGGCTTAGGGAATTTCTCATATGCCACAAAACGGTTGAAGCTCCTGTTCAAAAATGATGCTCCGAAATCAACTTCTGTCACCTTAGTGATACATTTTGGGATAGTACCTAAAGTTTAAAGCAGAAATTGGGGCACTTTTGAAATTTTCATTTTTGAACAAAATCGACAGGTCCGGGGCTTAGGGAATTTCTCATATGTCTCAAAACTGTTGAAGCTCCTGTTCAAAAATGATGCTCCGAAATAAACTTCTGTCACCTAAGTGATACATTTTGGGATAGTACCTAAAGTTTAAAGCAGAAATTGGGGCACTTTTGAAATTTTCATTTTCAACCAAAATCGACAGGTCCGGGGCTTAGGTAATTTCTCATATTCCACAAAACAGTGAAAGCTCCTGTTCAAAAATGATGCTCCGAAATCAACTTCTGTCACCTTAGTGATACATTTTGGGATAGTACCTAAGTTTTAAAGCAGAAATTGCGGCACTTTTGAAATTTTCATTTTTGACCAAAATCGACAGGTCCGGGGCTTAGGGAATTTCTCATATGCCACAAAACGGTTGAAGCTCCTGTTCAAAAATGATGCTCCGAAATCAACTTCTGTCACCTTAGTGATACATTTTGGGATAGTACTTAAGTTTTAAAGCAGAAATTGCGGCACTTTTGAAATTTTCATTTTTGACCAAAATCGACAGGTCCGGGGCTTAGGGAATTTCTCATATGCCACAAAACGGTTGAAGCTCCTGCTCAAAAATGATGCTCCGAAATCAACTTCTGTCACCTTAGTGATACATTTTGGGATAGTACCTAAAGTTTAAAGCAGAAATTGGGGCACTTTTGAAATTTTCATTTTTGACCAAAATCGACAGGTCCGGGGCTTAGGGAATTTCTCATATGCCACAAAACGGTTGAAGCTCATGCTCAAAAATGATGCTCCGAAATCAACTTCTGTCACCTTAGTGATACATTTTGGGATAGTACCTAAAGTTTAAAGCAGAAATTGGGGCACTTTTGAAATTTTCATTTTTGACCAAAATCGACAGGTCCGGGGCTTAGGGAATTTCTTATATGCCACAAAACGGTTGAAGCTCCTGTTCAAAAATGATGCTCCGAAATCAACTTCTGTCACCTTAGTGATACATTTTGGGATAGTACCTAAAGTTTAAAGCAGAAATTGGGGCACTTTTGAAATTTTCATTTTTGACCAAAATCGACAGGTCCGGGGCTTAGGGAATTTCTCATATGCCACAAAACGGTTGAAGCTCCTGCTCAAAAATTATGCTCCGAAATCAACTTCTGTCACCTTAGTGATACATTTTTTGATAGTACCGAAAGTTTAAAGCAGAAATTGGGGCACTTTTTAAATTTTTATTTTTGACCAAAATCGACAGGTCCGGGGCTTAGGGAATTTCTCATATGCCACAAAACGGTTGAAGCTCCTGTTCAAAAATGATGCTCCGAAATCAACTTCTGTCACCTTAGTGATACATTTTGGGATAGTACCTAAAGTTTAAAGCAGAAATTGGGGCACTTTTGAAATTTTCATTTTTGACCAAAATCGACAGGTCTGGGGCTTAGGGAATTTCTCATATTCCACAAAACAGTTAAAGCTCCTGTTCAAAAATGATGCTCCGAAATCAACTTCTGTCACCTTAGTGATACATTTTGGGATAGTACCTAAGTTTTAAAGCAGAAATTGCGGCACTTTTGAAATTTTCATTTTTGACCAAAATCGACAGGTCCGGGGCTTAGGGAATTTCTCATATGCCACAAAACGGTTGAAGCTCCTGTTCAAAAATGATGCTCCGAAATCAACTTCTGTCACCTTAGTGATACATTTTGGGATAGTACCTAAAGTTTAAAGCAGAAATTGGGGCACTTTTGAAATTTTCATTTTTGACCAAAATCGACAGGTCCGGGGCTTAGGGAATTTCTCATATGTCTCAAAACTGTTGAAGCTCCTGTTCAAAAATGATGCTCCGAAATCAACTTCTGTCACCTAAGTGATACATTTTGGGATAGTACCTAAAGTTTAAAGCAGAAATTGGGGCACTTTTGAAATTTTCATTTTCAACCAAAATCGACAGGTCCGGGGCTTAGGTAATTTCTCATATTCCACAAAACAGTGAAAGCTCCTGTTCAAAAATGATGCTCCGAAATCAACTTCTGTCACCTTAGTGATACATTTTGGGATAGTACCTAAGTTTTAAAGCAGAAATTGCGGCACTTTTGAAATTTTCATTTTTGACCAAAATCGACAGGTCCGGGGCTTAGGGAATTTCTCATATGCCACAAAACGGTTGAAGCTCCTGTTCAAAAATGATGCTCCGAAATCAACTTCTGTCACCTTAGTGATACATTTTGGGATAGTACCTAAAGTTTAAAGCAGAAATTGGGGCACTTTTGAAATTTTCATTTTTGACCAAAATCGACAGGTCCGGGGCTTAGGGAATTTCTCATATGTCTCAAAACTGTTGAAGCTCCTGTTCAAAAATGATGCTCCGAAATCAACTTCTGTCACCTAAGTGATACATTTTGGGATAGTACCTAAAGTTTAAAGCAGAAATTGGGGCACTTTTGAAATTTTCATTTTCAACCAAAATTGACAGGTCCGGGGCTTAGGGAATTTCTTATATGCCACAAAACGGTTGAAGCTCCTGTTCAAAAATGATGCTCCGAAATCAACTTCTGTCACCTTAGTGATACATTTTGGGATAGTACCTAAAGTTTAAAGCAGAAATTGGGGCACTTTTGAAATTTTCATTTTTGACCAAAATCGACAGGTCCGGGGCTTAGGGAATTTCTCATATGCCACAAAACGGTTGAAGCTCCTGCTCAAAAATTATGCTCCGAAATCAACTTCTGTCACCTTAGTGATACATTTTTTGATAGTACCGAAAGTTTAAAGCAGAAATTGGGGCACTTTTTAAATTTTTATTTTTGACCAAAATCGACAGGTCCGGGGCTTAGGGAATTTCTCATATGCCACAAAACGGTTGAAGCTCATGCTCAAAAATGATGCTCCGAAATCAACTTCTGTCACCTTAGTGATACATTTTGGGATAGTACCTAAAGTTTAAAGCAGAAATTGGGGCACTTTTGAAATTTTCATTTTTGACCAAAATCGACAGGTCCGGGGCTTAGGGAATTTCTCATATGCCACAAAACGGTTGAAGCTCCTGCTCAAAAATTATGCTCCGAAATCAACTTCTGTCACCTTAGTGATACATTTTGGGATAGTACCTAAAGTTTAAAGCAGAAATTGGGGCACTTTTGAAATTTTCATTTTTGAACAAAATCGACAGGTCCGGGGCTTAGGGAATTTCTCATATGTCTCAAAACTGTTGAAGCTCCTGTTCAAAAATGATGCTCCGAAATCAACTTCTGTCACCTAAGTGATACATTTTGGGATAGTACCTAAAGTTTAAAGCAGAAATTGGGGCACTTTTGAAATTTTCATTTTCAACCAAAATCGACAGGTCCGGGGCTTAGGTAATTTCTCATATTCCACAAAACAGTGAAAGCTCCTGTTCAAAAATGATGCTCCGAAATCAACTTCTGTCACCTTAGTGATACATTTTGGGATAGTACCTAAGTTTTAAAGCAGAAATTGCGGCACTTTTGAAATTTTCATTTTTGACCAAAATCGACAGGTCCGGGGCTTAGGGAATTTCTCATATGCCACAAAACGGTTGAAGCTCCTGTTCAAAAATGATGCTCCGAAATCAACTTCTGTCACCTTAGTGATACATTTTGGGATAGTACCTAAGTTTTAAAGCAGAAATTGCGGCACTTTTGAAATTTTCATTTTTGACCAAAATCGACAGGTCCGGGGCTTAGGGAATTTCTCATATGCCACAAAACGGTTGAAGCTCCTGTTCAAAAATGATGCTCCGAAATCAACTTCTGTCACCTTAGTGATACATTTTGGGATAGTACCTAAAGTTTAAAGCAGAAATTGGGGCACTTTTGAAATTTTCATTTTTGAACAAAATCGACAGGTCCGGGGCTTAGGGAATTTCTCATATGTCTCAAAACTGTTGAAGCTCCTGTTCAAAAATGATGCTCCGAAATCAACTTCTGTCACCTAAGTGATACATTTTGGGATAGTACCTAAAGTTTAAAGCAGAAATTGGGGCACTTTTGAAATTTTCATTTTCAACCAAAATCGACAGGTCCGGGGCTTAGGTAATTTCTCATATTCCACAAAACAGTGAAAGCTCCTGTTCAAAAATGATGCTCCGAAATCAACTTCTGTCACCTTAGTGATACATTTTGGGATAGTACCTAAGTTTTAAAGCAGAAATTGCGGCACTTTTGAAATTTTCATTTTTGACCAAAATCGACAGGTCCGGGGCTTAGGGAATTTCTCATATGCCACAAAACGGTTGAAGCTCCTGTTCAAAAATGATGCTCCGAAATCAACTTCTGTCACCTTAGTGATACATTTTGGGATAGTACTTAAGTTTTAAAGCAGAAATTGCGGCACTTTTGAAATTTTCATTTTTGACCAAAATCGACAGGTCCGGGGCTTAGGGAATTTCTCATATGCCACAAAACGGTTGAAGCTCCTGCTCAAAAATGATGCTCCGAAATCAACTTCTGTCACCTTAGTGATACATTTTGGGATAGTACCTAAAGTTTAAAGCAGAAATTGGGGCACTTTTGAAATTTTCATTTTTGACCAAAATCGACAGGTCCGGGGCTTAGGGAATTTCTCATATGCCACAAAACGGTTGAAGCTCATGCTCAAAAATGATGCTCCGAAATCAACTTCTGTCACCTTAGTGATACATTTTGGGATAGTACCTAAAGTTTAAAGCAGAAATTGGGGCACTTTTGAAATTTTCATTTTTGACCAAAATCGACAGGTCCGGGGCTTAGGGAATTTCTTATATGCCACAAAACGGTTGAAGCTCCTGTTCAAAAATGATGCTCCGAAATCAACTTCTGTCACCTTAGTGATACATTTTGGGATAGTACCTAAAGTTTAAAGCAGAAATTGGGGCACTTTTGAAATTTTCATTTTTGACCAAAATCGACAGGTCCGGGGCTTAGGGAATTTCTCATATGCCACAAAACGGTTGAAGCTCCTGCTCAAAAATTATGCTCCGAAATCAACTTCTGTCACCTTAGTGATACATTTTTTGATAGTACCGAAAGTTTAAAGCAGAAATTGGGGCACTTTTTAAATTTTTATTTTTGACCAAAATCGACAGGTCCGGGGCTTAGGGAATTTCTCATATGCCACAAAACGGTTGAAGCTCCTGTTCAAAAATGATGCTCCGAAATCAACTTCTGTCACCTTAGTGATACATTTTGGGATAGTACCTAAAGTTTAAAGCAGAAATTGGGGCACTTTTGAAATTTTCATTTTTGACCAAAATCGACAGGTCTGGGGCTTAGGGAATTTCTCATATTCCACAAAACAGTTAAAGCTCCTGTTCAAAAATGATGCTCCGAAATCAACTTCTGTCACCTTAGTGATACATTTTGGGATAGTACCTAAGTTTTAAAGCAGAAATTGCGGCACTTTTGAAATTTTCATTTTTGACCAAAATCGACAGGTCCGGGGCTTAGGGAATTTCTCATATGCCACAAAACGGTTGAAGCTCCTGTTCAAAAATGATGCTCCGAAATCAACTTCTGTCACCTTAGTGATACATTTTGGGATAGTACCTAAAGTTTAAAGCAGAAATTGGGGCACTTTTGAAATTTTCATTTTTGACCAAAATCGACAGGTCCGGGGCTTAGGGAATTTCTCATATGTCTCAAAACTGTTGAAGCTCCTGTTCAAAAATGATGCTCCGAAATCAACTTCTGTCACCTAAGTGATACATTTTGGGATAGTACCTAAAGTTTAAAGCAGAAATTGGGGCACTTTTGAAATTTTCATTTTCAACCAAAATCGACAGGTCCGGGGCTTAGGTAATTTCTCATATTCCACAAAACAGTGAAAGCTCCTGTTCAAAAATGATGCTCCGAAATCAACTTCTGTCACCTTAGTGATACATTTTGGGATAGTACCTAAGTTTTAAAGCAGAAATTGCGGCACTTTTGAAATTTTCATTTTTGACCAAAATCGACAGGTCCGGGGCTTAGGGAATTTCTCATATGCCACAAAACGGTTGAAGCTCCTGTTCAAAAATGATGCTCCGAAATCAACTTCTGTCACCTTAGTGATACATTTTGGGATAGTACCTAAAGTTTAAAGCAGAAATTGGGGCACTTTTGAAATTTTCATTTTTGACCAAAATCGACAGGTCCGGGGCTTAGGGAATTTCTCATATGTCTCAAAACTGTTGAAGCTCCTGTTCAAAAATGATGCTCCGAAATCAACTTCTGTCACCTAAGTGATACATTTTGGGATAGTACCTAAAGTTTAAAGCAGAAATTGGGGCACTTTTGAAATTTTCATTTTCAACCAAAATCGACAGGTCCGGGGCTTAGGGAATTTCTTATATGCCACAAAACGGTTGAAGCTCCTGTTCAAAAATGATGCTCCGAAATCAACTTCTGTCACCTTAGTGATACATTTTGGGATAGTACCTAAAGTTTAAAGCAGAAATTGGGGCACTTTTGAAATTTTCATTTTTGACCAAAATCGACAGGTCCGGGGCTTAGGGAATTTCTCATATGCCACAAAACGGTTGAAGCTCCTGCTCAAAAATTATGCTCCGAAATCAACTTCTGTCACCTTAGTGATACATTTTTTGATAGTACCGAAAGTTTAAAGCAGAAATTGGGGCACTTTTTAAATTTTTATTTTTGACCAAAATCGACAGGTCCGGGGCTTAGGGAATTTCTCATATGCCACAAAACGGTTGAAGCTCATGCTCAAAAATGATGCTCCGAAATCAACTTCTGTCACCTTAGTGATACATTTTGGGATAGTACCTAAAGTTTAAAGCAGAAATTGGGGCACTTTTGAAATTTTCATTTTTGACCAAAATCGACAGGTCCGGGGCTTAGGGAATTTCTCATATGCCACAAAACGGTTGAAGCTCCTGCTCAAAAATTATGCTCCGAAATCAACTTCTGTCACCTTAGTGATACATTTTTTGATAGTACCGAAAGTTTAAAGCAGAAATTGGGGCACTTTTTAAATTTTTATTTTTGACCAAAATCGACAGGTCCGGGGCTTAGGGAATTTCTCATATGCCACAAAACGGTTGAAGCTCCTGTTCAAAAATGATGCTCCGAAATCAACTTCTGTCACCTTAGTGATACATTTTGGGATAGTACCTAAAGTTTAAAGCAGAAATTGGGGCACTTTTGAAATTTTCATTTTTGACCAAAATCGACAGGTCTGGGGCTTAGGGAATTTCTCATATTCCACAAAACAGTTAAAGCTCCTGTTCAAAAATGATGCTCCGAAATCAACTTCTGTCACCTTAGTGATACATTTTGGGATAGTACCTAAGTTTTAAAGCAGAAATTGCGGCACTTTTGAAATTTTCATTTTTGACCAAAATCGACAGGTCCGGGGCTTAGGGAATTTCTCATATGCCACAAAACGGTTGAAGCTCCTGTTCAAAAATGATGCTCCGAAATCAACTTCTGTCACCTTAGTGATACATTTTGGGATAGTACCTAAAGTTTAAAGCAGAAATTGGGGCACTTTTGAAATTTTCATTTTTGACCAAAATCGACAGGTCCGGGGCTTAGGGAATTTCTCATATGTCTCAAAACTGTTGAAGCTCCTGTTCAAAAATGATGCTCCGAAATCAACTTCTGTCACCTAAGTGATACATTTTGGGATAGTACCTAAAGTTTAAAGCAGAAATTGGGGCACTTTTGAAATTTTCATTTTCAACCAAAATCGACAGGTCCGGGGCTTAGGTAATTTCTCATATTCCACAAAACAGTGAAAGCTCCTGTTCAAAAATGATGCTCCGAAATCAACTTCTGTCACCTTAGTGATACATTTTGGGATAGTACCTAAGTTTTAAAGCAGAAATTGCGGCACTTTTGAAATTTTCATTTTTGACCAAAATCGACAGGTCCGGGGCTTAGGGAATTTCTCATATGCCACAAAACGGTTGAAGCTCCTGTTCAAAAATGATGCTCCGAAATCAACTTCTGTCACCTTAGTGATACATTTTGGGATAGTACCTAAAGTTTAAAGCAGAAATTGGGGCACTTTTGAAATTTTCATTTTTGACCAAAATCGACAGGTCCGGGGCTTAGGGAATTTCTCATATGTCTCAAAACTGTTGAAGCTCCTGTTCAAAAATGATGCTCCGAAATCAACTTCTGTCACCTAAGTGATACATTTTGGGATAGTACCTAAAGTTTAAAGCAGAAATTGGGGCACTTTTGAAATTTTCATTTTCAACCAAAATCGACAGGTCCGGGGCTTAGGGAATTTCTTATATGCCACAAAACGGTTGAAGCTCCTGTTCAAAAATGATGCTCCGAAATCAACTTCTGTCACCTTAGTGATACATTTTGGGATAGTACCTAAAGTTTAAAGCAGAAATTGGGGCACTTTTGAAATTTTCATTTTTGACCAAAATCGACAGGTCCGGGGCTTAGGGTATTTCTCATATGCCACAAAACGGTTGAAGCTCCTGCTCAAAAATTATGCTCCGAAATCAACTTCTGTCACCTTAGTGATACATTTTTTGATAGTACCGAAAGTTTAAAGCAGAAATTGGGGCACTTTTTAAATTTTTATTTTTGACCAAAATCGACAGGTCCGGGGCTTAGGGAATTTCTCATATGCCACAAAACGGTTGAAGCTCATGCTCAAAAATGATGCTCCGAAATCAACTTCTGTCACCTTAGTGATACATTTTGGGATAGTACCTAAAGTTTAAAGCAGAAATTGGGGCACTTTTGAAATTTTCATTTTTGACCAAAATCGACAGGTCCGGGGCTTAGGGAATTTCTTATATGCCACAAAACGGTTGAAGCTCCTGTTCAAAAATGATGCTCCGAAATCAACTTCTGTCACCTTAGTGATACATTTTGGGATAGTACCTAAAGTTTAAAGCAGAAATTGGGGCACTTTTGAAATTTTCATTTTTGACCAAAATCGACAGGTCCGGGGCTTAGGGAATTTCTCATATGCCACAAAACGGTTGAAGCTCCTGCTCAAAAATTATGCTCCGAAATCAACTTCTGTCACCTTAGTGATACATTTTTTGATAGTACCGAAAGTTTAAAGCAGAAATTGGGGCACTTTTTAAATTTTTATTTTTGACCAAAATCGACAGGTCCGGGGCTTAGGGAATTTCTCATATGCCACAAAACGGTTGAAGCTCCTGTTCAAAAATGATGCTCCGAAATCAACTTCTGTCACCTTAGTGATACATTTTGGGATAGTACCTAAAGTTTAAAGCAGAAATTGGGGCACTTTTGAAATTTTCATTTTTGACCAAAATCGACAGGTCCGGGGCTTAGGGAATTTCTCATATGTCTCAAAACTGTTGAAGCTCCTGTTCAAAAATGATGCTCCGAAATCAACTTCTGTCACCTAAGTGATACATTTTGGGATAGTACCTAAAGTTTAAAGCAGAAATTGGGGCACTTTTGAAATTTTCATTTTCAACCAAAATCGACAGGTCCGGGGCTTAGGTAATTTCTCATATTCCACAAAACAGTGAAAGCTCCTGTTCAAAAATGATGCTCCGAAATCAACTTCTGTCACCTTAGTGATACATTTTGGGATAGTACCTAAGTTTTAAAGCAGAAATTGCGGCACTTTTGAAATTTTCATTTTTGACCAAAATCGACAGGTCCGGGGCTTAGGGAATTTCTCATATGCCACAAAACGGTTGAAGCTCCTGTTCAAAAATGATGCTCCGAAATCAACTTCTGTCACCTTAGTGATACATTTTGGGATAGTACCTAAAGTTTAAAGCAGAAATTGGGGCACTTTTGAAATTTTCATTTTTGACCAAAATCGACAGGTCCGGGGCTTAGGGAATTTCTCATATGTCTCAAAACTGTTGAAGCTCCTGTTCAAAAATGATGCTCCGAAATCAACTTCTGTCACCTAAGTGATACATTTTGGGATAGTACCTAAAGTTTAAAGCAGAAATTGGGGCACTTTTGAAATTTTCATTTTCAACCAAAATCGACAGGTCCGGGGCTTAGGGAATTTCTTATATGCCACAAAACGGTTGAAGCTCCTGTTCAAAAATGATGCTCCGAAATCAACTTCTGTCACCTTAGTGATACATTTTGGGATAGTACCTAAAGTTTAAAGCAGAAATTGGGGCACTTTTGAAATTTTCATTTTTGACCAAAATCGACAGGTCCGGGGCTTAGGGAATTTCTCATATGCCACAAAACGGTTGAAGCTCCTGCTCAAAAATTATGCTCCGAAATCAACTTCTGTCACCTTAGTGATACATTTTTTGATAGTACCGAAAGTTTAAAGCAGAAATTGGGGCACTTTTTAAATTTTTATTTTTGACCAAAATCGACAGGTCCGGGGCTTAGGGAATTTCTCATATGCCACAAAACGGTTGAAGCTCATGCTCAAAAATGATGCTCCGAAATCAACTTCTGTCACCTTAGTGATACATTTTGGGATAGTACCTAAAGTTTAAAGCAGAAATTGGGGCACTTTTGAAATTTTCATTTTTGACCAAAATCGACAGGTCCGGGGCTTAGGGAATTTCTCATATGCCACAAAACGGTTGAAGCTCCTGCTCAAAAATTATGCTCCGAAATCAACTTCTGTCACCTTAGTGATACATTTTTTGATAGTACCGAAAGTTTAAAGCAGAAATTGGGGCACTTTTTAAATTTTTATTTTTGACCAAAATCGACAGGTCCGGGGCTTAGGGAATTTCTCATATGCCACAAAACGGTTGAAGCTCCTGTTCAAAAATGATGCTCCGAAATCAACTTCTGTCACCTTAGTGATACATTTTGGGATAGTACCTAAAGTTTAAAGCAGAAATTGGGGCACTTTTGAAATTTTCATTTTTGACCAAAATCGACAGGTCTGGGGCTTAGGGAATTTCTCATATTCCACAAAACAGTTAAAGCTCCTGTTCAAAAATGATGCTCCGAAATCAACTTCTGTCACCTTAGTGATACATTTTGGGATAGTACCTAAGTTTTAAAGCAGAAATTGCGGCACTTTTGAAATTTTCATTTTTGACCAAAATCGACAGGTCCGGGGCTTAGGGAATTTCTCATATGCCACAAAACGGTTGAAGCTCCTGTTCAAAAATGATGCTCCGAAATCAACTTCTGTCACCTTAGTGATACATTTTGGGATAGTACCTAAAGTTTAAAGCAGAAATTGGGGCACTTTTGAAATTTTCATTTTTGACCAAAATCGACAGGTCCGGGGCTTAGGGAATTTCTCATATGTCTCAAAACTGTTGAAGCTCCTGTTCAAAAATGATGCTCCGAAATCAACTTCTGTCACCTAAGTGATACATTTTGGGATAGTACCTAAAGTTTAAAGCAGAAATTGGGGCACTTTTGAAATTTTCATTTTCAACCAAAATCGACAGGTCCGGGGCTTAGGTAATTTCTCATATTCCACAAAACAGTGAAAGCTCCTGTTCAAAAATGATGCTCCGAAATCAACTTCTGTCACCTTAGTGATACATTTTGGGATAGTACCTAAGTTTTAAAGCAGAAATTGCGGCACTTTTGAAATTTTCATTTTTGACCAAAATCGACAGGTCCGGGGCTTAGGGAATTTCTCATATGCCACAAAACGGTTGAAGCTCCTGTTCAAAAATGATGCTCCGAAATCAACTTCTGTCACCTTAGTGATACATTTTGGGATAGTACCTAAAGTTTAAAGCAGAAATTGGGGCACTTTTGAAATTTTCATTTTTGACCAAAATTGACAGGTCCGGGGCTTAGGGAATTTCTCATATGTCTCAAAACTGTTGAAGCTCCTGTTCAAAAATGATGCTCCGAAATCAACTTCTGTCACCTAAGTGATACATTTTGGGATAGTACCTAAAGTTTAAAGCAGAAATTGGGGCACTTTTGAAATTTTCATTTTCAACCAAAATCGACAGGTCCGGGGCTTAGGGAATTTCTTATATGCCACAAAACGGTTGAAGCTCCTGTTCAAAAATGATGCTCCGAAATCAACTTCTGTCACCTTAGTGATACATTTTGGGATAGTACCTAAAGTTTAAAGCAGAAATTGGGGCACTTTTGAAATTTTCATTTTTGACCAAAATCGACAGGTCCGGGGCTTAGGGAATTTCTCATATGCCACAAAACGGTTGAAGCTCCTGCTCAAAAATTATGCTCCGAAATCAACTTCTGTCACCTTAGTGATACATTTTTTAATAGTACCGAAAGTTTAAAGCAGAAATTGGGGCACTTTTTAAATTTTTATTTTTGACCAAAATCGACAGGTCCGGGGCTTAGGGAATTTCTCATATGCCACAAAACGGTTGAAGCTCATGCTCAAAAATGATGCTCCGAAATCAACTTCTGTCACCTAAGTGATACATTTTGGGATAGTACCTAAAGTTTAAAGCAGAAATTGGGGCACTTTTGAAATTTTCATTTTTGACCAAAATCGACAGGTCCGGGGCTTAGGGAATTTCTTATATGCCACAAAACGGTTGAAGCTCCTGTTCAAAAATGATGCTCCGAAATCAACTTCTGTCACCTTAGTGATACATTTTGGGATAGTACCTAAAGTTTAAAGCAGAAATTGGGGCACTTTTGAAATTTTCATTTTTGACCAAAATCGACAGGTCCGGGGCTTAGGGAATTTCTCATATGCCACAAAACGGTTGAAGCTCCTGCTCAAAAATTATGCTCCGAAATCAACTTCTGTCACCTTAGTGATACATTTTTTGATAGTACCGAAAGTTTAAAGCAGAAATTGGGGCACTTTTTAAATTTTTATTTTTGACCAAAATCGACAGGTCCGGGGCTTAGGGAATTTCTCATATGCCACAAAACGGTTGAAGCTCCTGTTCAAAAATGATGCTCCGAAATCAACTTCTGTCACCTTAGTGATACATTTTGGGATAGTACCTAAAGTTTAAAGCAGAAATTGGGGCACTTTTGAAATTTTCATTTTTGACCAAAATCGACAGGTCTGGGGCTTAGGGAATTTCTCATATTCCACAAAACAGTTAAAGCTCCTGTTCAAAAATGATGCTCCGAAATCAACTTCTGTCACCTTAGTGATACATTTTGGGATAGTACCTAAGTTTTAAAGCAGAAATTGCGGCACTTTTGAAATTTTCATTTTTGACCAAAATCGACAAGTCCGGGGCTTAGGGAATTTCTCATATGCCACAAAACGGTTGAAGCTCCTGTTCAAAAATGATGCTCCGAAATCAACTTCTGTCACCTTAGTGATACATTTTGGGATAGTACCTAAAGTTTAAAGCAGAAATTGGGGCACTTTTGAAATTTTCATTTTTGACCAAAATTGACAGGTCCGGGGCTTAGGGAATTTCTCATATGTCTCAAAACTGTTGAAGCTCCTGTTCAAAAATGATGCTCCGAAATCAACTTCTGTCACCTAAGTGATACATTTTGGGATAGTACCTAAAGTTTAAAGCAGAAATTGGGGCACTTTTGAAATTTTCATTTTCAACCAAAATCGACAGGTCCGGGGCTTAGGTAATTTCTCATATTCCACAAAACAGTGAAAGCTCCTGTTCAAAAATGATGCTCCGAAATCAACTTCTGTCACCTTAGTGATACATTTTGGGATAGTACCTAAGTTTTAAAGCAGAAATTGCGGCACTTTTGAAATTTTCATTTTTGACCAAAATCGACAGGTCCGGGGCTTAGGGAATTTCTCATATGCCACAAAACGGTTGAAGCTCCTGTTCAAAAATGATGCTCCGAAATCAACTTCTGTCACCTTAGTGATACATTTTGGGATAGTACCTAAAGTTTAAAGCAGAAATTGGGGCACTTTTGAAATTTTCATTTTTGACCAAAATCGACAGGTCCGGGGCTTAGGGAATTTCTCATATGTCTCAAAACTGTTGAAGCTCCTGTTCAAAAATGATGCTCCGAAATCAACTTCTGTCACCTAAGTGATACATTTTGGGATAGTACCTAAAGTTTAAAGCAGAAATTGGGGCACTTTTGAAATTTTCATTTTCAACCAAAATCGACAGGTCCGGGGCTTAGGGAATTTCTTATATGCCACAAAACGGTTGAAGCTCCTGTTCAAAAATGATGCTCCGAAATCAACTTCTGTCACCTTAGTGATACATTTTGGGATAGTACCTAAAGTTTAAAGCAGAAATTGGGGCACTTTTGAAATTTTCATTTTTGACCAAAATCGACAGGTCCGGGGCTTAGGGAATTTCTCATATGCCACAAAACGGTTGAAGCTCCTGCTCAAAAATTATGCTCCGAAATCAACTTCTGTCACCTTAGTGATACATTTTTTGATAGTACCGAAAGTTTAAAGCAGAAATTGGGGCACTTTTTAAATTTTTATTTTTGACCAAAATCGACAGGTCCGGGGCTTAGGGAATTTCTCATATGCCACAAAACGGTTGAAGCTCATGCTCAAAAATGATGCTCCGAAATCAACTTCTGTCACCTTAGTGATACATTTTGGGATAGTACCTAAAGTTTAAAGCAGAAATTGGGGCACTTTTGAAATTTTCATTTTTGACCAAAATCGACAGGTCCGGGGCTTAGGGAATTTCTTATATGCCACAAAACGGTTGAAGCTCCTGTTCAAAAATGATGCTCCGAAATCAACTTCTGTCACCTTAGTGATACATTTTGGGATAGTACCTAAAGTTTAAAGCAGAAATTGGGGCACTTTTGAAATTTTCATTTTTTACCAAAATCGACAGGTCCGGGGCTTAGGGAATTTCTCATATGCCACAAAACGGTTGAAGCTCCTGCTCAAAAATTATGCTCCGAAATCAACTTCTGTCACCTTAGTGATACATTTTTTGATAGTACCGAAAGTTTAAAGCAGAAATTGGGGCACTTTTTAAATTTTTATTTTTGACCAAAATCGACAGGTCCGGGGCTTAGGGAATTTCTCATATGCCACAAAACGGTTGAGGCTCATGCTCAAAAATGATGCTCCGAAATCAACTTCTGTCACCTTAGTGATACATTTTGGGATAGTACCTAAAGTTTAAAGCAGAAATTGGGGCACTTTTGAAATTTTCATTTTTGACCAAAATCGACAGGTCCGGGGCTTAGGGAATTTCTTATATGCCACAAAACGGTTGAAGCTCCTGTTCAAAAATGATGCTCCGAAATCAACTTCTGTCACCTTAGTGATACATTTTGGGATAGTACCTAAAGTTTAAAGCAGAAATTGGGGCACTTTTGAAATTTTCATTTTTGACCAAAATCGACAGGTCCGGGGCTTAGGGAATTTCTCATATGCCACAAAACGGTTGAAGCTCCTGCTCAAAAATTATGCTCCGAAATCAACTTCTGTCACCTTAGTGATACATTTTTTGATAGTACCGAAAGTTTAAAGCAGAAATTGGGGCACTTTTTAAATTTTTATTTTTGACCAAAATCGACAGGTCCGGGGCTTAGGGAATTTCTCATATGCCACAAAACGGTTGAAGCTCCTGTTCAAAAATGATGCTCCGAAATCAACTTCTGTCACCTTAGTGATACATTTTGGGATAGTACCTAAAGTTTAAAGCAGAAATTGGGGCACTTTTGAAATTTTCATTTTTGACCAAAATCGACAGGTCTGGGGCTTAGGGAATTTCTCATATTCCACAAAACAGTTAAAGCTCCTGTTCAAAAATGATGCTCCGAAATCAACTTCTGTCACCTTAGTGATACATTTTGGGATAGTACCTAAGTTTTAAAGCAGAAATTGCGGCACTTTTGAAATTTTCATTTTTGACCAAAATCGACAGGTCCGGGGCTTAGGGAATTTCTCATATGCCACAAAACGGTTGAAGCTCCTGTTCAAAAATGATGCTCCGAAATCAACTTCTGTCACCTTAGTGATACATTTTGGGATAGTACCTAAAGTTTAAAGCAGAAATTGGGGCACTTTTGAAATTTTCATTTTTGACCAAAATCGACAGGTCCGGGGCTTAGGGAATTTCTCATATGTCTCAAAACTGTTGAAGCTCCTGTTCAAAAATGATGCTCCGAAATCAACTTCTGTCACCTAAGTGATACATTTTGGGATAGTACCTAAAGTTTAAAGCAGAAATTGGGGCACTTTTGAAATTTTCATTTTCAACCAAAATCGACAGGTCCGGGGCTTAGGTAATTTCTCATATTCCACAAAACAGTGAAAGCTCCTGTTCAAAAATGATGCTCCGAAATCAACTTCTGTCACCTTAGTGATACATTTTGGGATAGTACCTAAGTTTTAAAGCAGAAATTGCGGCACTTTTGAAATTTTCATTTTTGACCAAAATCGACAGGTCCGGGGCTTAGGGAATTTCTCATATGCCACAAAACGGTTGAAGCTCCTGTTCAAAAATGATGCTCCGAAATCAACTTCTGTCACCTTAGTGATACATTTTGGGATAGTACTTAAGTTTTAAAGCAGAAATTGCGGCACTTTTGAAATTTTCATTTTTGACCAAAATCGACAGGTCCGGGGCTTAGGGAATTTCTCATATGCCACAAAACGGTTGAAGCTCCTGCTCAAAAATGATGCTCCGAAATCAACTTCTGTCACCTTAGTGATACATTTTGGGATAGTACCTAAAGTTTAAAGCAGAAATTGCGGCACTTTTGAAATTTTCATTTTTGACCAAAATCGACAGGTCCGGGGCTTAGGGAATTTCTCATATGCCACAAAACGGTTGAAGCTCCTGTTCAAAAATGATGCTCCGAAATCAACTTCTGTCACCTTAGTGATACATTTTGGGATAGTACCTAAAGTTTAAAGCAGAAATTGGGGCACTTTTGAAATTTTCATTTTTGACCAAAATCGACAGGTCCGGGGCTTAGGGAATTTCTCATATGCCAAAAAACGGTTGAAGCTCCTGCTCAAAAATGATGCTCCGAAATCAACTTCTGTCACCTTAGTGATACATTTTGGGATAGCACCTAAAGTTTAAAGCAGAAATTGGGGCACTTTTGAAATTTTCATTTTTGACCAAAATCGACAGGTCCGGGGCTTAGGGAATTTCTTATATGCCACAAAACGGTTGAAGCTCCTGTTCAAAAATGATGCTCCGAAATCAACTTCTGTCACCTTAGTGATACATTTTGGGATAGTACTTAAGTTTTAAAGCAGAAATTGCGGCACTTTTGAAATTTTCATTTTTGACCAAAATCGACAGGTCCGGGGCTTAGGGAATTTCTCATATGCCACAAAACGGTTGAAGCTCCTGCTCAAAAATGATGCTCCGAAATCAACTTCTGTCACCTTAGTGATACATTTTGGGATAGTACCTAAAGTTTAAAGCAGAAATTGGGGCACTTTTGAAATTTTCATTTTTGACCAAAATCGACAGGTCCGGGGCTTAGGGAATTTCTCATATGCCACAAAACGGTTGAAGCTCCTGTTCAAAAATGATGCTCCGAAATCAACTTCTGTCACCTTAGTGATACATTTTGGGATAGTACCTAAAGTTTAAAGCAGAAATTGGGGCACTTTTGAAATTTTCATTTTTGACCAAAATCGACAGGTCCGGGGCTTAGGGAATTTCTTATATGCCACAAAACGGTTGAAGCTCCTGTTCAAAAATGATGCTCCGAAATCAACTTCTGTCACCTTAGTGATACATTTTGGGATAGTACCTAAAGTTTAAAGCAGAAATTGGGGCACTTTTGAAATTTTCATTTTTGACCAAAATCGACAGGTCCGGGGCTTAGGGAATTTCTCATATGCCACAAAACGGTTGAAGCTCCTGCTCAAAAATTATGCTCCGAAATCAACTTCTGTCACCTTAGTGATACATTTTGGGATAGTACCTAAAGTTTAAAGCAGAAATTGGGGCACTTTTGAAATTTTCATTTTTGACCAAAATCGACAGGTCCGGGGCTTAGGGAATTTCTCATATGCCACAAAACGGTTGAAGCTCCTGCTCAAAAATTATGCTCCGAAATCAACTTCTGTCACCTTAGTGATACATTTTTTGATAGTATCGAAAGTTTAAAGCAGAAATTGGGGCACTTTTTAAATTTTTATTTTTGACCAAAATCGACAGGTCCGGGGCTTAGGGAATTTCTCATATGCCACAAAACGGTTGAGGCTCATGCTCAAAAATGATGCTCCGAAATCAACTTCTGTCACCTTAGTGATACATTTTGGGATAGTACCTAAAGTTTAAAGCAGAAATTGGGGCACTTTTGAAATTTTCATTTTTGACCAAAATCGACAGGTCCGGGGCTTAGGGAATTTCTTATATGCCACAAAACGGTTGAAGCTCCTGTTCAAAAATGATGCTCCGAAATCAACTTCTGTCACCTTAGTGATACATTTTGGGATAGTACCTAAAGTTTAAAGCAGAAATTGGGGCACTTTTGAAATTTTCATTTTTGACCAAAATCGACAGGTCCGGGGCTTAGGGAATTTCTCATATGCCACAAAACGGTTGAAGCTCCTGCTCAAAAATTATGCTCCGAAATCAACTTCTGTCACCTTAGTGATACATTTTTTGATAGTACCGAAAGTTTAAAGCAGAAATTGGGGCACTTTTTAAATTTTTATTTTTGACCAAAATCGACAGGTCCGGGGCTTAGGGAATTTCTCATATGCCACAAAACGGTTGAAGCTCCTGTTCAAAAATGATGCTCCGAAATCAACTTCTGTCACCTTAGTGATACATTTTGGGATAGTACCTAAAGTTTAAAGCAGAAATTGGGGCACTTTTGAAATTTTCATTTTTGACCAAAATCGACAGGTCTGGGGCTTAGGGAATTTCTCATATTCCACAAAACAGTTAAAGCTCCTGTTCAAAAATGATGCTCCGAAATCAACTTCTGTCACCTTAGTGATACATTTTGGGATAGTACCTAAGTTTTAAAGCAGAAATTGCGGCACTTTTGAAATTTTCATTTTTGACCAAAATCGACAGGTCCGGGGCTTAGGGAATTTCTCATATGCCACAAAACGGTTGAAGCTCCTGTTCAAAAATGATGCTCCGAAATCAACTTCTGTCACCTTAGTGATACATTTTGGGATAGTACCTAAAGTTTAAAGCAGAAATTGGGGCACTTTTGAAATTTTCATTTTTGACCAAAATCGACAGGTCCGGGGCTTAGGGAATTTCTCATATGTCTCAAAACTGTTGAAGCTCCTGTTCAAAAATGATGCTCCGAAATCAACTTCTGTCACCTTAGTGATACATTTTGGGATAGTACCTAAGTTTTAAAGCAGAAATTGCGGCACTTTTGAAATTTTCATTTTTGACCAAAATCGACAGGTCCGGGGCTTAGGGAATTTCTCATATGCCACAAAACGGTTGAAGCTCCTGTTCAAAAATGATGCTCCGAAATCAACTTCTGTCACCTTAGTGATACATTTTGGGATAGTACTTAAGTTTTAAAGCAGAAATTGCGGCACTTTTGAAATTTTCATTTTTGACCAAAATCGACAGGTCCGGGGCTTAGGGAATTTCTCATATGCCACAAAACGGTTGAAGCTCCTGCTCAAAAATGATGCTCCGAAATCAACTTCTGTCACCTTAGTGATACATTTTGGGATAGTACCTAAAGTTTAAAGCAGAAATTGCGGCACTTTTGAAATTTTCATTTTTGACCAAAATCGACAGGTCCGGGGCTTAGGGAATTTCTCATATGCCACAAAATGGTTGAAGCTCCTGTTCAAAAATGATGCTCCGAAATCAACTTCTGTCACCTTAGTGATACATTTTGGGATAGTACCTAAAGTTTAAAGCAGAAATTGGGGCACTTTTGAAATTTTCATTTTTGACCAAAATCGACAGGTCCGGGGCTTAGGGAATTTCTCATATGCCAAAAAACGGTTGAAGCTCCTGCTCAAAAATGATGCTCCGAAATCAACTTCTGTCACCTTAGTGATACATTTTGGGATAGCACCTAAAGTTTAAAGCAGAAATTGGGGCACTTTTGAAATTTTCATTTTTGACCAAAATCGACAGGTCCGGGGCTTAGGGAATTTCTTATATGCCACAAAACGGTTGAAGCTCCTGTTCAAAAATGATGCTCCGAAATCAACTTCTGTCACCTTAGTGATACATTTTGGGATAGTACTTAAGTTTTAAAGCAGAAATTGCGGCACTTTTGAAATTTTCATTTTTGACCAAAATCGACAGGTCCGGGGCTTAGGGAATTTCTCATATGCCACAAAACGGTTGAAGCTCCTGCTCAAAAATGATGCTCCGAAATCAACTTCTGTCACCTTAGTGATACATTTTGGGATAGTACCTAAAGTTTAAAGCAGAAATTGGGGCACTTTTGAAATTTTCATTTTTGACCAAAATCGACAGGTCCGGGGCTTAGGGAATTTCTCATATGCCACAAAACGGTTGAAGCTCCTGTTCAAAAATGATGCTCCGAAATCAACTTCTGTCACCTTAGTGATACATTTTGGGATAGTACCTAAAGTTTAAAGCAGAAATTGGGGCACTTTTGAAATTTTCATTTTTGACCAAAATCGACAGGTCCGGGGCTTAGGGAATTTCTTATATGCCACAAAACGGTTGAAGCTCCTGTTCAAAAATGATGCTCCGAAATCAACTTCTGTCACCTTAGTGATACATTTTGGGATAGTACCTAAAGTTTAAAGCAGAAATTGGGGCACTTTTGAAATTTTCATTTTTGACCAAAATCGACAGGTCCGGGGCTTAGGGAATTTCTCATATGCCACAAAACGGTTGAAGCTCCTGCTCAAAAATTATGCTCCGAAATCAACTTCTGTCACCTTAGTGATACATTTTGGGATAGTACCTAAAGTTTAAAGCAGAAATTGGGGCACTTTTGAAATTTTCATTTTTGACCAAAATCGACAGGTCCGGGGCTTAGGGAATTTCTCATATGCCACAAAACGGTTGAAGCTCCTGCTCAAAAATTATGCTCCGAAATCAACTTCTGTCACCTTAGTGATACATTTTTTGATAGTACCGAAAGTTTAAAGCAGAAATTGGGGCACTTTTTAAATTTTTATTTTTGACCAAAATCGACAGGTCCGGGGCTTAGGGAATTTCTCATATGCCACAAAACGGTTGAAGCTCCTGTTCAAAAATGATGCTCCGAAATCAACTTCTGTCACCTTAGTGATACATTTTGGGATAGTACCTAAAGTTTAAAGCAGAAATTGGGGCACTTTTGAAATTTTCATTTTTGACCAAAATCGACAGGTCTGGGGCTTAGGGAATTTCTCATATTCCACAAAACAGTTAAAGCTCCTGTTCAAAAATGATGCTCCGAAATCAACTTCTGTCACCTTAGTGATACATTTTGGGATAGTACCTAAGTTTTAAAGCAGAAATTGCGGCACTTTTGAAATTTTCATTTTTGACCAAAATCGACAGGTCCGGGGCTTAGGGAATTTCTCATATGCCACAAAACGGTTGAAGCTCCTGTTCAAAAATGATGCTCCGAAATCAACTTCTGTCACCTTAGTGATACATTTTGGGATAGTACCTAAAGTTTAAAGCAGAAATTGGGGCACTTTTGAAATTTTCATTTTTGACCAAAATCGACAGGTCCGGGGCTTAGGGAATTTCTCATATGTCTCAAAACTGTTGAAGCTCCTGTTCAAAAATGATGCTCCGAAATCAACTTCTGTCACCTAAGTGATACATTTTGGGATAGTACCTAAAGTTTAAAGCAGAAATTGGGGCACTTTTGAAATTTTCATTTTCAACCAAAATCGACAGGTCCGGGGCTTAGGTAATTTCTCATATTCCACAAAACAGTGAAAGCTCCTGTTCAAAAATGATGCTCCGAAATCAACTTCTGTCACCTTAGTGATACATTTTGGGATAGTACCTAAGTTTTAAAGCAGAAATTGCGGCACTTTTGAAATTTTCATTTTTGACCAAAATCGACAGGTCCGGGGCTTAGGGAATTTCTCATATGCCACAAAACGGTTGAAGCTCCTGTTCAAAAATGATGCTCCGAAATCAACTTCTGTCACCTTAGTGATACATTTTGGGATAGTACTTAAGTTTTAAAGCAGAAATTGCGGCACTTTTGAAATTTTCATTTTTGACCAAAATCGACAGGTCCGGGGCTTAGGGAATTTCTCATATGCCACAAAACGGTTGAAGCTCCTGCTCAAAAATGATGCTCCGAAATCAACTTCTGTCACCTTAGTGATACATTTTGGGATAGTACCTAAAGTTTAAAGCAGAAATTGGGGCACTTTTGAAATTTTCATTTTTGACCAAAATCGACAGGTCCGGGGCTTAGGGAATTTCTCATATGCCACAAAACGGTTGAAGCTCCTGTTCAAAAATGATGCTCCGAAATCAACTTCTGTCACCTTAGTGATACATTTTGGGATAGTACCTAAAGTTTAAAGCAGAAATTGGGGCACTTTTGAAATTTTCATTTTTGACCAAAATCGACAGGTCCGGGGCTTAGGGAATTTCTCATATGCCAAAAAACGGTTGAAGCTCCTGCTCAAAAATGATGCTCCGAAATCAACTTCTGTCACCTTAGTGATACATTTTGGGATAGCACCTAAAGTTTAAAGCAGAAATTGGGGCACTTTTGAAATTTTCATTTTTGACCAAAATCGACAGGTCCGGGGCTTAGGGAATTTCTTATATGCCACAAAACGGTTGAAGCTCCTGTTCAAAAATGATGCTCCGAAATCAACTTCTGTCACCTTAGTGATACATTTTGGGATAGTACCTAAGTTTTAAAGCAGAAATTGCGGCACTTTTGAAATTTTCATTTTTGACCAAAATCGACAGGTCCGGGGCTTAGGGAATTTCTCATATGCCACAAAACGGTTGAAGCTCCTGTTCAAAAATGATGCTCCGAAATCAACTTCTGTCACCTTAGTGATACATTTTGGGATAGTACCTAAAGTTTAAAGCAGAAATTGGGGCACTTTTGAAATTTTCATTTTTGACCAAAATCGACAGGTCCGGGGCTTAGGGAATTTCTCATATGTCTCAAAACTGTTGAAGCTCCTGTTCAAAAATGATGCTCCGAAATCAACTTCTGTCACCTAAGTGATACATTTTGGGATAGTACCTAAAGTTTAAAGCAGAAATTGGGGCACTTTTGAAATTTTCATTTTCAACCAAAATCGACAGGTCCGGGGCTTAGGGAATTTCTCATATGCCACAAAACGGTTGAAGCTCCTGTTCAAAAATGATGCTCCGAAATCAACTTCTGTCACCTTAGTGATACATTTTGGGATAGTATTTAAGTTTTAAAGCAGAAATTGCGGCACTTTTGAAATTTTCATTTTTGACCAAAATCGACAGGTCCGGGGCTTAGGGAATTTCTCATATGCCACAAAACGGTTGAAGCTCCTGCTCAAAAATGATGCTCCGAAATCAACTTCTGTCACCTTAGTGATACATTTTGGGATAGTACCTAAAGTTTAAAGCAGAAATTGGGGCACTTTTGAAATTTTCATTTTTGACCAAAATCGACAGGTCTGGGGCTTAGGGAATTTCTCATATGCCACAAAACGGTTGAAGCTCATGCTCAAAAATGATGCTCCGAAATCAACTTCTGTCACCTTAGTGATACATTTTGGGATAGTACCTAAAGTTTAAAGCAGAAATTGGGGCACTTTTGAAATTTTCATTTTTGACCAAAATCGACAGGTCCGGGGCTTAGGGAATTTCTTATATGCCACAAAACGGTTGAAGCTCCTGTTCAAAAATGATGCTCCGAAATCAACTTCTGTCACCTTAGTGATACATTTTGGGATAGTACCTAAAGTTTAAAGCAGAAATTGGGGCACTTTTGAAATTTTCATTTTTGACCAAAATCGACAGGTCCGGGGCTTAGGGAATTTCTCATATGTCTCAAAACTGTTGAAGCTCCTGTTCAAAAATGATGCTCCGAAATCAACTTCTGTCACCTAAGTGATACATTTTGGGATAGTACCTAAAGTTTAAAGCAGAAATTGGGGCACTTTTGAAATTTTCATTTTCAACCAAAATCGACAGGTCCGGGGCTTAGGGAATTTCTCATATGCCACAAAACGGTTGAAGCTCCTGTTCAAAAATGATGCTCCGAAATCAACTTCTGTCACCTTAGTGATACATTTTGGGATAGTATTTAAGTTTTAAAGCAGAAATTGCGGCACTTTTGAAATTTTCATTTTTGACCAAAATCGACAGGTCCGGGGCTTAGGGAATTTCTCATATGCCACAAAACGGTTGAAGCTCCTGCTCAAAAATGATGCTCCGAAATCAACTTCTGTCACCTTAGTGATACATTTTGGGATAGTACCTAAAGTTTAAAGCAGAAATTGGGGCACTTTTGAAATTTTCATTTTTGACCAAAATCGACAGGTCTGGGGCTTAGGGAATTTCTCATATGCCACAAAACGGTTGAAGCTCATGCTCAAAAATGATGCTCCGAAATCAACTTCTGTCACCTTAGTGATACATTTTGGGATAGTACCTAAAGTTTAAAGCAGAAATTGGGGCACTTTTGAAATTTTCATTTTTGACCAAAATCGACAGGTCCGGGGCTTAGGGAATTTCTTATATGCCACAAAACGGTTGAAGCTCCTGTTCAAAAATGATGCTCCGAAATCAACTTCTGTCACCTTAGTGATACATTTTGGGATAGTACCTAAAGTTTAAAGCAGAAATTGGGGCACTTTTGAAATTTTCATTTTTGACCAAAATCGACAGGTCCGGGGCTTAGGGAATTTCTCATATGCCACAAAACGGTTGAAGCTCCTGCTCAAAAATTATGCTCCGAAATCAACTTCTGTCACCTTAGTGATACATTTTTTGATAGTACCGAAAGTTTAAAGCAGAAATTGGGGCACTTTTTAAATTTTTATTTTTGACCAAAATCGACAGGTCCGGGGCTTAGGGAATTTCTCATATGCCACAAAACGGTTGAAGCTCCTGTTCAAAAATGATGCTCCGAAATCAACTTCTGTCACCTTAGTGATACATTTTGGGATAGTACCTAAAGTTTAAAGCAGAAATTGGGGCACTTTTGAAATTTTCATTTTTGACCAAAATCGACAGGTCTGGGGCTTAGGGAATTTCTCATATTCCACAAAACAGTTAAAGCTCCTGTTCAAAAATGATGCTCCGAAATCAACTTCTGTCACCTTAGTGATACATTTTGGGATAGTACCTAAGTTTTAAAGCAGAAATTGCGGCACTTTTGAAATTTTCATTTTTGACCAAAATCGACAGGTCCGGGGCTTAGGGAATTTCTCATATGCCACAAAACGGTTGAAGCTCCTGTTCAAAAATGATGCTCCGAAATCAACTTCTGTCACCTTAGTGATACATTTTGGGATAGTACCTAAAGTTTAAAGCAGAAATTGGGGCACTTTTGAAATTTTCATTTTTGACCAAAATCGACAGGTCCGGGGCTTAGGGAATTTCTCATATGTCTCAAAACTGTTGAAGCTCCTGTTCAAAAATGATGCTCCGAAATCAACTTCTGTCACCTAAGTGATACATTTTGGGATAGTACCTAAAGTTTAAAGCAGAAATTGGGGCACTTTTGAAATTTTCATTTTCAACCAAAATCGACAGGTCCGGGGCTTAGGGAATTTCTTATATGCCACAAAACGGTTGAAGCTCCTGTTCAAAAATGATGCTCCGAAATCAACTTCTGTCACCTTAGTGATACATTTTGGGATAGTACCTAAAGTTTAAAGCAGAAATTGGGGCACTTTTGAAATTTTCATTTTTGACCAAAATCGACAGGTCCGGGGCTTAGGGAATTTCTCATATGCCACAAAACGGTTGAAGCTCCTGCTCAAAAATTATGCTCCGAAATCAACTTCTGTCACCTTAGTGATACATTTTTTGATAGTACCGAAAGTTTAAAGCAGAAATTGGGGCACTTTTTAAATTTTTATTTTTGACCAAAATCGACAGGTCCGGGGCTTAGGGAATTTCTCATATGCCACAAAACGGTTGAAGCTCCTGTTCAAAAATGATGCTCCGAAATCAACTTCTGTCACCTTAGTGATACATTTTGGGATAGTACCTAAAGTTTAAAGCAGAAATTGGGGCACTTTTGAAATTTTCATTTTTGACCAAAATCGACAGGTCTGGGGCTTAGGGAATTTCTCATATTCCACAAAACAGTTAAAGCTCCTGTTCAAAAATGATGCTCCGAAATCAACTTCTGTCACCTTAGTGATACATTTTGGGATAGTACCTAAGTTTTAAAGCAGAAATTGCGGCACTTTTGAAATTTTCATTTTTGACCAAAATCGACAGGTCCGGGGCTTAGGGAATTTCTCATATGCCACAAAACGGTTGAAGCTCCTGTTCAAAAATGATGCTCCGAAATCAACTTCTGTCACCTTAGTGATACATTTTGGGATAGTACCTAAAGTTTAAAGCAGAAATTGGGGCACTTTTGAAATTTTCATTTTTGACCAAAATCGACAGGTCCGGGGCTTAGGGAATTTCTCATATGTCTCAAAACTGTTGAAGCTCCTGTTCAAAAATGATGCTCCGAAATCAACTTCTGTCACCTAAGTGATACATTTTGGGATAGTACCTAAAGTTTAAAGCAGAAATTGGGGCACTTTTGAAATTTTCATTTTCAACCAAAATCGACAGGTCCGGGGCTTAGGTAATTTCTCATATTCCACAAAACAGTGAAAGCTCCTGTTCAAAAATGATGCTCCGAAATCAACTTCTGTCACCTTAGTGATACATTTTGGGATAGTACCTAAGTTTTAAAGCAGAAATTGCGGCACTTTTGAAATTTTCATTTTTGACCAAAATCGACAGGTCCGGGGCTTAGGGAATTTCTCATATGCCACAAAACGGTTGAAGCTCCTGTTCAAAAATGATGCTCCGAAATCAACTTCTGTCACCTTAGTGATACATTTTGGGATAGTACTTAAGTTTTAAAGCAGAAATTGCGGCACTTTTGAAATTTTCATTTTTGACCAAAATCGACAGGTCCGGGGCTTAGGGAATTTCTCATATGCCACAAAACGGTTGAAGCTCCTGCTCAAAAATGATGCTCCGAAATCAACTTCTGTCACCTTAGTGATACATTTTGGGATAGTACCTAAAGTTTAAAGCAGAAATTGGGGCACTTTTGAAATTTTCATTTTTGACCAAAATCGACAGGTCTGGGGCTTAGGGAATTTCTCATATGCCACAAAACGGTTGAAGCTCATGCTCAAAAATGATGCTCCGAAATCAACTTCTGTCACCTTAGTGATACATTTTGGGATAGTACCTAAAGTTTAAAGCAGAAATTGGGGCACTTTTGAAATTTTCATTTTTGACCAAAATCGACAGGTCCGGGGCTTAGGGAATTTCTTATATGCCACAAAACGGTTGAAGCTCCTGTTCAAAAATGATGCTCCGAAATCAACTTCTGTCACCTTAGTGATACATTTTGGGATAGTACCTAAAGTTTAAAGCAGAAATTGGGGCACTTTTGAAATTTTCATTTTTGACCAAAATCGACAGGTCCGGGGCTTAGGGAATTTCTCATATGCCACAAAACGGTTGAAGCTCCTGCTCAAAAATTATGCTCCGAAATCAACTTCTGTCACCTTAGTGATACATTTTTTGATAGTACCGAAAGTTTAAAGCAGAAATTGGGGCACTTTTTAAATTTTTATTTTTGACCAAAATCGACAGGTCCGGGGCTTAGGGAATTTCTCATATGCCACAAAACGGTTGAAGCTCCTGTTCAAAAATGATGCTCCGAAATCAACTTCTGTCACCTTAGTGATACATTTTGGGATAGTACCTAAAGTTTAAAGCAGAAATTGGGGCACTTTTGAAATTTTCATTTTTGACCAAAATCGACAGGTCTGGGGCTTAGGGAATTTCTCATATTCCACAAAACAGTTAAAGCTCCTGTTCAAAAATGATGCTCCGAAATCAACTTCTGTCACCTTAGTGATACATTTTGGGATAGTACCTAAGTTTTAAAGCAGAAATTGCGGCACTTTTGAAATTTTCATTTTTGACCAAAATCGACAGGTCCGGGGCTTAGGGAATTTCTCATATGCCACAAAACGGTTGAAGCTCCTGTTCAAAAATGATGCTCCGAAATCAACTTCTGTCACCTTAGTGATACATTTTGGGATAGTACCTAAAGTTTAAAGCAGAAATTGGGGCACTTTTGAAATTTTCATTTTTGACCAAAATCGACAGGTCCGGGGCTTAGGGAATTTCTCATATGTCTCAAAACTGTTGAAGCTCCTGTTCAAAAATGATGCTCCGAAATCAACTTCTGTCACCTAAGTGATACATTTTGGGATAGTACCTAAAGTTTAAAGCAGAAATTGGGGCACTTTTGAAATTTTCATTTTCAACCAAAATCGACAGGTCCGGGGCTTAGGGAATTTCTTATATGCCACAAAACGGTTGAAGCTCCTGTTCAAAAATGATGCTCCGAAATCAACTTCTGTCACCTTAGTGATACATTTTGGGATAGTACCTAAAGTTTAAAGCAGAAATTGGGGCACTTTTGAAATTTTCATTTTTGACCAAAATCGACAGGTCTGGGGCTTAGGGAATTTCTCATATTCCACAAAACAGTTAAAGCTCCTGTTCAAAAATGATGCTCCGAAATCAACTTCTGTCACCTTAGTGATACATTTTGGGATAGTACCTAAGTTTTAAAGCAGAAATTGCGGCACTTTTGAAATTTTCATTTTTGACCAAAATCGACAGGTCCGGGGCTTAGGGAATTTCTCATATGCCACAAAACGGTTGAAGCTCCTGTTCAAAAATGATGCTCCGAAATCAACTTCTGTCACCTTAGTGATACATTTTGGGATAGTACCTAAAGTTTAAAGCAGAAATTGGGGCACTTTTGAAATTTTCATTTTTGACCAAAATCGACAGGTCCGGGGCTTAGGGAATTTCTCATATGTCTCAAAACTGTTGAAGCTCCTGTTCAAAAATGATGCTCCGAAATCAACTTCTGTCACCTAAGTGATACATTTTGGGATAGTACCTAAAGTTTAAAGCAGAAATTGGGGCACTTTTGAAATTTTCATTTTCAACCAAAATCGACAGGTCCGGGGCTTAGGTAATTTCTCATATTCCACAAAACAGTGAAAGCTCCTGTTCAAAAATGATGCTCCGAAATCAACTTCTGTCACCTTAGTGATACATTTTGGGATAGTACCTAAGTTTTAAAGCAGAAATTGCGGCACTTTTGAAATTTTCATTTTTGACCAAAATCGACAGGTCCGGGGCTTAGGGAATTTCTCATATGCCACAAAACGGTTGAAGCTCCTGTTCAAAAATGATGCTCCGAAATCAACTTCTGTCACCTTAGTGATACATTTTGGGATAGTACTTAAGTTTTAAAGCAGAAATTGCGGCACTTTTGAAATTTTCATTTTTGACCAAAATCGACAGGTCCGGGGCTTAGGGAATTTCTCATATGCCACAAAACGGTTGAAGCTCCTGCTCAAAAATGATGCTCCGAAATCAACTTCTGTCACCTTAGTGATACATTTTGGGATAGTACCTAAAGTTTAAAGCAGAAATTGGGGCACTTTTGAAATTTTCATTTTTGACCAAAATCGACAGGTCCGGGGCTTAGGGAATTTCTCATATGCCACAAAACGGTTGAAGCTCCTGTTCAAAAATGATGCTCCGAAATCAACTTCTGTCACCTTAGTGATACATTTTGGGATAGTACCTAAAGTTTAAAGCAGAAATTGGGGCACTTTTGAAATTTTCATTTTTGACCAAAATCGACAGGTCCGGGGCTTAGGGAATTTCTCATATGCCACAAAACGGTTGAAGCTCCTGCTCAAAAATGATGCTCCGAAATCAACTTCTGTCACCTTAGTGATACATTTTGGGATAGTACCTAAAGTTTAAAGCAGAAATTGGGGCACTTTTGAAATTTTCATTTTTGACCAAAATCGACAGGTCCGGGGCTTAGGGAATTTCTCATATGCCACAAAACGGTTGAAGCTCCTGCTCAAAAATGATGCTCCGAAATCAACTTCTGTCACCTTAGTGATACATTTTGGGATAGTACATAAAGTTTAAAGCAGAAATTGGGGCACTTTTTAAATTTTTATTTTTGACCAAAATCGACAGGTCCGGGGCTTAGGGAATTTCTCATATGCCACAAAACGGTTGAAGCTCCTGTTCAAAAATGATGCTCCGAAATCAACTTCTGTCACCTTAGTGATACATTTTGGGATAGTACCTAAAGTTTAAAGCAGAAATTGGGGCACTTTTGAAATTTTCATTTTTGACCAAAATCGACAGGTCCGGGGCTTAGGGAATTTCTCATATTCCACAAAACAGTTAAATCTCCTGTTCAAAAATGATGCTCCGAAATCAACTTCTGTCACCTTAGTGATACATTTTGGGATAGTACCTAAGTTTAAAAGCAGAAATTGCGGCACTTTTGAAATTTTAATTTTTGACCAAAATCGACAGGTCCGGGGCTTAGGGAATTTCTCATATGCCACTAAACGGTTGCAGCTCCTGCTCAAAAATGATGCTCCGAAATCAACTTCTGTCACCTTAGTGATACATTTTGGGATAGTACCTAAAGTTTAAAGCAGAAATTGGGGCACTTTTGAAATTTTCATTTTTGACCAAAATCGACAGGTCCGGGGCTTAGGGAATTTCTCGTATGTCTCAAAACTGTTGAAGCTCCTGTTCAAAAATGATGCTCCGAAATCAACTTCTGTCACCTAAGTGATACATTTTGGGATAGTACCTAAAGTTTAAAGCAGAAATTGCGGCACTTTTGAAATTTTCATTTTTGACCAAAATCGACAGGTCCGGGGCTTAGGGAATTTCTCATATGCCACAAAACGGTTGAAGCTCCTGTTCAAAAATGATGCTCCGAAATCAACTTCTGTCACCTTAGTGATACATTTTGGGATAGTACTTAAGTTTTAAAGCAGAAATTGCGGCACTTTTGAAATTTTCATTTTTGACCAAAATCGACAGGTCCGGGGCTTAGGGAATTTCTCATATGCCAAAAAACGGTTGAAGCTCCTGCTCAAAAATGATGCTCCGAAATCAACTTCTGTCACCTTAGTGATACATTTTGGGATAGCACCTAAAGTTTAAAGCAGAAATTGGGGCACTTTTGAAATTTTCATTTTTGACCAAAATCGACAGGTCCGGGGCTTAGGGAATTTCTTATATGCCACAAAACGGTTGAAGCTCCTGTTCAAAAATGATGCTCCGAAATCAACTTCTGTCACCTTAGTGATACATTTTGGGATAGTACTTAAGTTTTAAAGCAGAAATTGCGGCACATTTGAAATTTTCATTTTTGACCAAAATCGACAGGTCCGGGGCTTAGGGAATTTCTCATATGCCACAAAACGGTTGAAGCTCCTGCTCAAAAATGATGCTCCGAAATCAACTTCTGTCACCTTAGTGATACATTTTGGGATAGTACCTAAAGTTTAAAGCAGAAATTGGGGCACTTTTGAAATTTTCATTTTTGACCAAAATCGACAGGTCCGGGGCTTAGGGAATTTCTCATATGCCACAAAACGGTTGAAGCTCCTGCTCAAAAATTATGCTCCGAAATCAACTTCTGTCACCTTAGTGATACATTTTGGGATAGTACCTAAAGTTTAAAGCAGAAATTGGGGCACTTTTTAAATTTTTATTTTTGACCAAAATCGACAGGTCCGGGGCTTAGGGAATTTCTCATATGCCAAAAAACGGTTGAAGCTCCTGTTCAAAAATGATGCTCCGAAATCAACTTCTGTCACCTTAGTGATACATTTTGGGATAGTACCTAAAGTTTAAAGCAGAAATTGGGGCACTTTTGAAATTTTCATTTTTGACCAAAATCGACAGGTCCGGGGCTTAGGGAATTTCTCATATTCCACAAAACAGTTAAATCTCCTGTTCAAAAATGATGCTCCGAAATCAACTTCTGTCACCTTAGTGATACATTTTGGGATAGTACCTAAGTTTAAAAGCAGAAATTGCGGCACTTTTGAAATTTTAATTTTTGACCAAAATCGACAGGTCCGGGGCTTAGGGAATTTCTCATATGCCACTAAACGGTTGCAGCTCCTGCTCAAAAATGATGCTCCGAAATCAACTTCTGTCACCTTAGTGATACATTTTGGGATAGTACCTAAAGTTTAAAGCAGAAATTGGGGCACTTTTGAAATTTTCATTTTTGACCAAAATCGACAGGTCCGGGGCTTAGGGAATTTCTCGTATGTCTCAAAACTGTTGAAGCTCCTGTTCAAAAATGATGCTCCGAAATCAACTTCTGTCACCTAAGTGATACATTTTGGGATAGTACCTAAAGTTTAAAGCAGAAATTGGGGCACTTTTGAAATTTTCATTTTTGACCAAAATCGACAGGTCCGGGGCTTAGGTAATTTCTCATATTCCACAAAACAGTGAAAGCTCCTGTTCAAAAATGATGCTCCGAAATCAACTTCTGTCACCTTAGTGATACATTTTGGGATAGTACCTAAGTTTTAAAGCAGAAATTGCGGCACTTTTGAAATTTTCATTTTTGACCAAAATCGACAGGTCCGGGGCTTAGGGAATTTCTCATATGCCACAAAACGGTTGAAGCTCCTGTTCAAAAATGATGCTCCGAAATCAACTTCTGTCACCTTAGTGATACATTTTGGGATAGTACTTAAGTTTTAAAGCAGAAATTGCGGCACTTTTGAAATTTTCATTTTTGACCAAAATCGACAGGTCCGGGGCTTAGGGAATTTCTCATATGCCACAAAACGGTTGAAGCTCCTGCTCAAAAATGATGCTCCGAAATCAACTTCTGTCACCTTAGTGATACATTTTGGGATAGTACCTAAAGTTTAAAGCAGAAATTGGGGCACTTTTGAAATTTTCATTTTTGACCAAAATCGACAGGTCCGGGGCTTAGGGAATTTCTCATATGCCACAAAACGGTTGAAGCTCCTGTTCAAAAATGATGCTCCGAAATCAACTTCTGTCACCTTAGTGATACATTTTGGGATAGTACCTAAAGTTTAAAGCAGAAATTGGGGCACTTTTGAAATTTTCATTTTTGACCAAAATCGACAGGTCCGGGGCTTAGGGAATTTCTCATATTCCACAAAACAGTTAAATCTCCTGTTCAAAAATGATGCTCCGAAATCAACTTCTGTCACCTTAGTGATACATTTTAGGATAGTACCTAAGTTTAAAAGCAGAAATTGCGGCACTTTTGAAATTTTAATTTTTGACCAAAATCGACAGGTCCGGGGCTTAGGGAATTTCTCATATGCCACTAAACGGTTGCAGCTCCTGCTCAAAAATGATGCTCCGAAATCAACTTCTGTCACCTTAGTGATACATTTTGGGATAGTACCTAAAGTTTAAAGCAGAAATTGGGGCATTTTTGAAATTTTCATTTTTGACCAAAATCGACAGGTCCGGGGCTTAGGGAATTTCTCATATTCCACAAAACAGTTAAATCTCCTGTTCAAAAATGATGCTCCGAAATCAACTTCTGTCACCTTAGTGATACATTTTGGGATAGTACCTAAGTTTAAAAGCAGAAATTGCGGCACTTTTGAAATTTTAATTTTTGACCAAAATCGACAGGTCCGGGGCTTAGGGAATTTCTCATATGCCACAAAACGGTTGTAGCTCCTGTTCAAAAATGATGCTCCGAAATCAACTTCTGTCACCTTAGTGATACATTTTGGGATAGTACCTAAAGTTTAAAGCAGAAATTGGGGCACTTTTGAAATTTTCATTTTTGACCAAAATCGACAGGTCCGGGGCTTTGGGAATTTCTCATATGCCACAAAACGGTTGAAGCTCCTGCTCAAAAATGATGCTCCGAAATCAACTTCTGTCACCTTAGTGATACATTTTGGGATAGTACCTAAAGTTTAAAGCAGAAATTGGGGCACTTTTGAAATTTTCATTTTTGACCAAAATCGACAGGTCCGGGGCTTAGGGAATTTCTCATATGCCACAAAACGGTTGAAGCTCCTGCTCAAAAATGATGCTCCGAAATCAACTTCTGTCACCTTAGTGATACATTTTGGGATAGTACCTAAAGTTTAAAGCAGAAATTGGGGCACTTTTGAAATTTTCATTTTTGACCAAAATCGACAGGTCCGGGGCTTAGGGAATTTCTCATATTCCACAAAACAGTTAAAGCTCCTGTTCAAAAATGATGCTCCGAAATCAACTTCTGTCACCTTAGTGATACATTTTGGGATAGTACCTAAGTTTTAAAGCAGAAATTGCGGCACTTTTGAAATTTTCATTTTTGACCAAAATCGACAGGTCCGGGGCTTAGGGAATTTCTCATATGCCACAAAACGGTTGAAGCTCCTGCTCAAAAATGATGCTCCGAAATCAACTTCTGTCACCTTAGTGATACATTTTGGGATAGTACCTAAAGTTTAAAGCAGAAATTGGGGCACTTTTGAAATTTTCATTTTTGACCAAAATCGACAGGTCCGGGGCTTAGGGAATTTCTCATATTCCACAAAACAGTTAAAGCTCCTGTTCAAAAATGATGCTCCGAAATCAACTTCTGTCACCTTAGTGATACATTTTGGGATAGTACCTAAGTTTTAAAGCAGAAATTGCGGCACTTTTGAAATTTTCATTTTTGACCAAAATTGACAGGTCCGGGGCTTAGGGAATTTCTCATATGCCACAAAACGGTTGTAGCTCCTGTTCAAAAATGATGCTCCGAAATCAACTTCTGTCACCTTAGTGATACATTTTGGGATAGTACCTAAAGTTTAAAGCAGAAATTGGGGCATTTTTGAAATTTTCATTTTTGACCAAAATCGACAGGTACGGGGCTTAGGGAATTTCTCATATGCCACAAAACGGTTGTAGCTCCTGTTCAAAAATGATGCTCCGAAATCAACTTCTGTCACCTTAGTGATACATTTTGGGATAGTACCTAAAGTTTAAAGCAGAAATTGGGGCACTTTTGAAATTTTCATTTTTGACCAAAATCGACAGGTACGGGGCTTAGGGAATTTCTCATATGCCACAAAATGGTTGAAGCTCCTGTTCAAAAATGATGCTCCGAAATCAACTTCTGTCACCTTAGTGATACATTTTGGGATAGTACTTAAGTTTTAAAGCAGAAATTGCGGCACTTTTGAAATTTTCATTTTTGACCAAAATCGACAGGTCCGGGGCTTAGGGAATTTCTCATATGCCACAAAACGGTTGAAGCTCCTGCTCAAAAACTATGCTCCGAAATCAACTTCTGTCACCTTAGTGATACATTTTTTGATAGTACCGAAAGTTTAAAGCAGAAATTGGGGCACTTTTTAAATTTTTATTTTTGACCAAAATCGACAGGTCCGGGGCTTAGGGAATTTCTCATATGCCACAAAACGGTTGAAGCTCCTGTTCAAAAATGATGCTCCGAAATCAACTTCTGTCACCTTAGTGATACATTTTGGGATAGTACCTAAAGTTTAAAGCAGAAATTGGGGCACTTTTGAAATTTTCATTTTTGACCAAAATCGACAGGTCTGGGGCTTAGGGAATTTCTCATATTCCACAAAACAGTTAAAGCTCCTGTTCAAAAATGATGCTCCGAAATCAACTTCTGTCACCTTAGTGATACATTTTGGGATAGTACCTAAGTTTTAAAGCAGAAATTGCGGCACTTTTGAAATTTTCATTTTTGACCAAAATCGACAGGTCCGGGGCTTAGGGAATTTCTCATATGCCACAAAACGGTTGAAGCTCCTGTTCAAAAATGATGCTCCGAAATCAACTTCTGTCACCTTAGTGATACATTTTGGGATAGTACCTAAAGTTTAAAGCAGAAATTGGGGCACTTTTGAAATTTTCATTTTTGACCAAAATCGACAGGTCCGGGGCTTAGGGAATTTCTCATATGTCTCAAAACTGTTGAAGCTCCTGTTCAAAAATGATGCTCCGAAATCAACTTCTGTCACCTAAGTGATACATTTTGGGATAGTACCTAAAGTTTAAAGCAGAAATTGGGGCACTTTTGAAATTTTCATTTTCAACCAAAATCGACAGGTCCGGGGCTTAGGTAATTTCTCATATTCCACAAAACAGTGAAAGCTCCTGTTCAAAAATGATGCTCCGAAATCAACTTCTGTCACCTTAGTGATACATTTTGGGATAGTACCTAAGTTTTAAAGCAGAAATTGCGGCACTTTTGAAATTTTCATTTTTGACCAAAATCGACAGGTCCGGGGCTTAGGGAATTTCTCATATGCCACAAAACGGTTGAAGCTCCTGTTCAAAAATGATGCTCCGAAATCAACTTCTGTCACCTTAGTGATACATTTTGGGATAGTACTTAAGTTTTAAAGCAGAAATTGCGGCACTTTTGAAATTTTCATTTTTGACCAAAATCGACAGGTCCGGGGCTTAGGGAATTTCTCATATGCCACAAAACGGTTGAAGCTCCTGCTCAAAAATGATGCTCCGAAATCAACTTCTGTCACCTTAGTGATACATTTTGGGATAGTACCTAAAGTTTAAAGCAGAAATTGGGGCACTTTTGAAATTTTCATTTTTGACCAAAATCGACAGGTCTGGGGCTTAGGGAATTTCTCATATGCCACAAAACGGTTGAAGCTCATGCTCAAAAATGATGCTCCGAAATCAACTTCTGTCACCTTAGTGATACATTTTGGGATAGTACCTAAAGTTTAAAGCAGAAATTGGGGCACTTTTGAAATTTTCATTTTTGACCAAAATCGACAGGTCCGGGGCTTAGGGAATTTCTTATATGCCACAAAACGGTTGAAGCTCCTGTTCAAAAATGATGCTCCGAAATCAACTTCTGTCACCTTAGTGATACATTTTGGGATAGTACCTAAAGTTTAAAGCAGAAATTGGGGCACTTTTGAAATTTTCATTTTTGACCAAAATCGACAGGTCCGGGGCTTAGGGAATTTCTCATATGCCACAAAACGGTTGAAGCTCCTGCTCAAAAATTATGCTCCGAAATCAACTTCTGTCACCTTAGTGATACATTTTTTGATAGTACCGAAAGTTTAAAGCAGAAATTGGGGCACTTTTTAAATTTTTATTTTTGACCAAAATCGACAGGTCCGGGGCTTAGGGAATTTCTCATATGCCACAAAACGGTTGAAGCTCCTGTTCAAAAATGATGCTCCGAAATCAACTTCTGTCACCTTAGTGATACATTTTGGGATAGTACCTAAAGTTTAAAGCAGAAATTGGGGCACTTTTGAAATTTTCATTTTTGACCAAAATCGACAGGTCTGGGGCTTAGGGAATTTCTCATATTCCACAAAACAGTTAAAGCTCCTGTTCAAAAATGATGCTCCGAAATCAACTTCTGTCACCTTAGTGATACATTTTGGGATAGTACCTAAGTTTTAAAGCAGAAATTGCGGCACTTTTGAAATTTTCATTTTTGACCAAAATCGACAGGTCCGGGGCTTAGGGAATTTCTCATATGCCACAAAACGGTTGAAGCTCCTGTTCAAAAATGATGCTCCGAAATCAACTTCTGTCACCTTAGTGATACATTTTGGGATAGTACCTAAAGTTTAAAGCAGAAATTGGGGCACTTTTGAAATTTTCATTTTTGACCAAAATCGACAGGTCCGGGGCTTAGGGAATTTCTCATATGTCTCAAAACTGTTGAAGCTCCTGTTCAAAAATGATGCTCCGAAATCAACTTCTGTCACCTAAGTGATACATTTTGGGATAGTACCTAAAGTTTAAAGCAGAAATTGGGGCACTTTTGAAATTTTCATTTTCAACCAAAATCGACAGGTCCGGGGCTTAGGGAATTTCTTATATGCCACAAAACGGTTGAAGCTCCTGTTCAAAAATGATGCTCCGAAATCAACTTCTGTCACCTTAGTGATACATTTTGGGATAGTACCTAAAGTTTAAAGCAGAAATTGGGGCACTTTTGAAATTTTCATTTTTGACCAAAATCGACAGGTCCGGGGCTTAGGGAATTTCTCATATGCCACAAAACGGTTGAAGCTCCTGCTCAAAAATTATGCTCCGAAATCAACTTCTGTCACCTTAGTGATACATTTTTTGATAGTACCGAAAGTTTAAAGCAGAAATTGGGGCACTTTTTAAATTTTTATTTTTGACCAAAATCGACAGGTCCGGGGCTTAGGGAATTTCTCATATGCCACAAAACGGTTGAAGCTCCTGTTCAAAAATGATGCTCCGAAATCAACTTCTGTCACCTTAGTGATACATTTTGGGATAGTACCTAAAGTTTAAAGCAGAAATTGGGGCACTTTTGAAATTTTCATTTTTGACCAAAATCGACAGGTCTGGGGCTTAGGGAATTTCTCATATTCCACAAAACAGTTAAAGCTCCTGTTCAAAAATGATGCTCCGAAATCAACTTCTGTCACCTTAGTGATACATTTTGGGATAGTACCTAAGTTTTAAAGCAGAAATTGCGGCACTTTTGAAATTTTCATTTTTGACCAAAATCGACAGGTCCGGGGCTTAGGGAATTTCTCATATGCCACAAAACGGTTGAAGCTCCTGTTCAAAAATGATGCTCCGAAATCAACTTCTGTCACCTTAGTGATACATTTTGGGATAGTACCTAAAGTTTAAAGCAGAAATTGGGGCACTTTTGAAATTTTCATTTTTGACCAAAATCGACAGGTCCGGGGCTTAGGGAATTTCTCATATGTCTCAAAACTGTTGAAGCTCCTGTTCAAAAATGATGCTCCGAAATCAACTTCTGTCACCTAAGTGATACATTTTGGGATAGTACCTAAAGTTTAAAGCAGAAATTGGGGCACTTTTGAAATTTTCATTTTCAACCAAAATCGACAGGTCCGGGGCTTAGGTAATTTCTCATATTCCACAAAACAGTGAAAGCTCCTGTTCAAAAATGATGCTCCGAAATCAACTTCTGTCACCTTAGTGATACATTTTGGGATAGTACCTAAGTTTTAAAGCAGAAATTGCGGCACTTTTGAAATTTTCATTTTTGACCAAAATCGACAGGTCCGGGGCTTAGGGAATTTCTCATATGCCACAAAACGGTTGAAGCTCCTGTTCAAAAATGATGCTCCGAAATCAACTTCTGTCACCTTAGTGATACATTTTGGGATAGTACTTAAGTTTTAAAGCAGAAATTGCGGCACTTTTGAAATTTTCATTTTTGACCAAAATCGACAGGTCCGGGGCTTAGGGAATTTCTCATATGCCACAAAACGGTTGAAGCTCCTGCTCAAAAATGATGCTCCGAAATCAACTTCTGTCACCTTAGTGATACATTTTGGGATAGTACCTAAAGTTTAAAGCAGAAATTGGGGCACTTTTGAAATTTTCATTTTTGACCAAAATCGACAGGTCCGGGGCTTAGGGAATTTCTCATATGCCACAAAACGGTTGAAGCTCCTGTTCAAAAATGATGCTCCGAAATCAACTTCTGTCACCTTAGTGATACATTTTGGGATAGTACCTAAAGTTTAAAGCAGAAATTGGGGCACTTTTGAAATTTTCATTTTTGACCAAAATCGACAGGTCCGGGGCTTAGGGAATTTCTCATATGCCACAAAACGGTTGAAGCTCCTGCTCAAAAATGATGCTCCGAAATCAACTTCTGTCACCTTAGTGATACATTTTGGGATAGTACCTAAAGTTTAAAGCAGAAATTGGGGCACTTTTGAAATTTTCATTTTTGACCAAAATCGACAGGTCCGGGGCTTAGGGAATTTCTCATATGCCACAAAACGGTTGAAGCTCCTGCTCAAAAATGATGCTCCGAAATCAACTTCTGTCACCTTAGTGATACATTTTGGGATAGTACCTAAAGTTTAAAGCAGAAATTGGGGCACTTTTTAAATTTTTATTTTTGACCAAAAACGACAGGTCCGGGGCTTAGGGAATTTCTCATATGCCACAAAACGGTTGAAGCTCCTGTTCAAAAATGATGCTCCGAAATCAACTTCTGTCACCTTAGTGATACATTTTGGGATAGTACCTAAAGTTTAAAGCAGAAATTGGGGCACTTTTGAAATTTTCATTTTTGACCAAAATCGACAGGTCCGGGGCTTAGGGAATTTCTCATATTCCACAAAACAGTTAAATCTCCTGTTCAAAAATGATGCTCCGAAATCAACTTCTGTCACCTTAGTGATACATTTTGGGATAGTACCTAAGTTTAAAAGCAGAAATTGCGGCACTTTTGAAATTTTAATTTTTGACCAAAATCGACAGGTCCGGGGCTTAGGGAATTTCTCATATGCCACTAAACGGTTGCAGCTCCTGCTCAAAAATGATGCTCCGAAATCAACTTCTGTCACCTTAGTGATACATTTTGGGATAGTACCTAAAGTTTAAAGCAGAAATTGGGGCACTTTTGAAATTTTCATTTTTGACCAAAATCGACAGGTCCGGGGCTTAGGGAATTTCTCGTATGTCTCAAAACTGTTGAAGCTCCTGTTCAAAAATGATGCTCCGAAATCAACTTCTGTCACCTAAGTGATACATTTTGGGATAGTACCTAAAGTTTAAAGCAGAAATTGCGGCACTTTTGAAATTTTCATTTTTGACCAAAATCGACAGGTCCGGGGCTTAGGGAATTTCTCATATGCCACAAAACGGTTGAAGCTCCTGTTCAAAAATGATGCTCCGAAATCAACTTCTGTCACCTTAGTGATACATTTTGGGATAGTACTTAAGTTTTAAAGCAGAAATTGCGGCACTTTTGAAATTTTCATTTTTGACCAAAATCGACAGGTCCGGGGCTTAGGGAATTTCTCATATGCCACAAAACGGTTGAAGCTCCTGCTCAAAAATGATGCTCCGAAATCAACTTCTGTCACCTTAGTGATACATTTTGGGATAGTACCTAAAGTTTAAAGCAGAAATTGGGGCACTTTTGAAATTTTCATTTTTGACCAAAATCGACAGGTCCGGGGCTTAGGGAATTTCTCATATGCCACAAAACGGTTGAAGCTCCTGTTCAAAAATGATGCTCCGAAATCAACTTCTGTCACCTTAGTGATACATTTTGGGATAGTACCTAAAGTTTAAAGCAGAAATTGGGGCACTTTTGAAATTTTCATTTTTGACCAAAATCGACAGGTCCGGGGCTTAGGGAATTTCTCATATGCCAAAAAACGGTTGAAGCTCCTGCTCAAAAATGATGCTCCGAAATCAACTTCTGTCACCTTAGTGATACATTTTGGGATAGCACCTAAAGTTTAAAGCAGAAATTGGGGCACTTTTGAAATTTTCATTTTTGACCAAAATCGACAGGTCCGGGGCTTAGGGAATTTCTTATATGCCACAAAACGGTTGAAGCTCCTGTTCAAAAATGATGCTCCGAAATCAACTTCTGTCACCTTAGTGATACATTTTGGGATAGTACTTAAGTTTTAAAGCAGAAATTGCGGCACATTTGAAATTTTCATTTTTGACCGAAATCGACAGGTCCGGGGCTTAGGGAATTTCTCATATGCCACAAAACGGTTGAAGCTCCTGCTCAAAAATGATGCTCCGAAATCAACTTCTGTCACCTTAGTGATACATTTTGGGATAGTACCTAAAGTTTAAAGCAGAAATTGGGGCACTTTTGAAATTTTCATTTTTGACCAAAATCGACAGGTCCGGGGCTTAGGGAATTTCTCATATGCCACAAAACGGTTGAGGCTCCTGCTCAAAAAATATGCTCCGAAATCAACTTCTGTCACCTTAGTGATACATTTTGGGATAGTACCTAAAGTTTAAAGCAGAAATTGGGGCACTTTTTAAATTTTTATTTTTGACCAAAATCGACAGGTCCGGGGCTTAGGGAATTTCTCATATGCCACAAAACGGTTGAAGCTCCTGTTCAAAAATGATGCTCCGAAATCAACTTCTGTCACCTTAGTGATACATTTTGGGATAGTACCTAAAGTTTAAAGCAGAAATTGGGGCACTTTTGAAATTTTCATTTTTGACCAAAATCGACAGGTCCGGGGCTTAGGGAATTTCTCATATTCCACAAAACAGTTAAATCTCCTGTTCAAAAATGATGCTCCGAAATCAACTTCTGTCACCTTAGTGATACATTTTGGGATAGTACCTAAGTTTAAAAGCAGAAATTGCGGCACTTTTGAAATTTTAATTTTTGACCAAAATCGACAGGTCCGGGGCTTAGGGAATTTCTCATATGCCACTAAACGGTTGCAGCTCCTGCTCAAAAATGATGCTCCGAAATCAACTTCTGTCACCTTAGTGATACATTTTGGGATAGTACCTAAAGTTTAAAGCAGAAATTGGGGCACTTTTGAAATTTTCATTTTTGACCAAAATCGACAGGTCCGGGGCTTAGGGAATTTCTCGTATGTCTCAAAACTGTTGAAGCTCCTGTTCAAAAATGATGCTCCGAAATCAACTTCTGTCACCTAAATGATACATTTTGGGATAGTACCTAAAGTTTAAAGCAGAAATTGGGGCACTTTTGAAATTTTCATTTTCAACCAAAATCGACAGGTCCGGGGCTTAGGTAATTTCTCATATTCCACAAAACAGTGAAAGCTCCTGTTCAAAAATGATGCTCCGAAATCAACTTCTGTCACCTTAGTGATACATTTTGGGATAGTACCTAAGTTTTAAAGCAGAAATTGCGGCACTTTTGAAATTTTCATTTTTGACCAAAATCGACAGGTCCGGGGCTTAGGGAATTTCTCATATGCCACAAAACGGTTGAAGCTCCTGTTCAAAAATGATGCTCCGAAATCAACTTCTGTCACCTTAGTGATACATTTTGGGATAGTACTTAAGTTTTAAAGCAGAAATTGCGGCACTTTTGAAATTTTCATTTTTGACCAAAATCGACAGGTCCGGGGCTTAGGGAATTTCTCATATGCCACAAAACGGTTGAAGCTCCTGCTCAAAAATGATGCTCCGAAATCAACTTCTGTCACCTTAGTGATACATTTTGGGATAGTACCTAAAGTTTAAAGCAGAAATTGGGGCACTTTTGAAATTTTCATTTTTGACCAAAATCGACAGGTCCGGGGCTTAGGGAATTTCTCATATGCCACAAAACGGTTGAAGCTCCTGTTCAAAAATGATGCTCCGAAATCAACTTCTGTCACCTTAGTGATACATTTTGGGATAGTACCTAAAGTTTAAAGCAGAAATTGGGGCACTTTTGAAATTTTCATTTTTGACCAAAATCGACAGGTCCGGGGCTTAGGGAATTTCTCATATTCCACAAAACAGTTAAATCTCCTGTTCAAAAATGATGCTCCGAAATCAACTTCTGTCACCTTAGTTATACATTTTAGGATAGTACCTAAGTTTAAAAGCAGAAATTGCGGCACTTTTGAAATTTTAATTTTTGACCAAAATCGACAGGTCCGGGGCTTAGGGAATTTCTCATATGCCACTAAACGGTTGCAGCTCCTGCTCAAAAATGATGCTCCGAAATCAACTTCTGTCACCTTAGTGATACATTTTGGGATAGTACCTAAAGTTTAAAGCAGAAATTGGGGCATTTTTGAAATTTTCATTTTTGACCAAAATCGACAGGTCCGGGGCTTAGGGAATTTCTCATATTCCACAAAACAGTTAAATCTCCTGTTCAAAAATGATGCTCCGAAATCAACTTCTGTCACCTTAGTGATACATTTTGGGATAGTACCTAAGTTTAAAAGCAGAAATTGCGGCACTTTTGAAATTTTAATTTTTGACCAAAATCGACAGGTCCGGGGCTTAGGGAATTTCTCATATGTCTCAAAACTGTTGAAGCTCCTGTTCAAAAATGATGCTCCGAAATCAACTTCTGTCACCTAAGTGATACATTTTGGGATAGTACCTAAAGTTTAAAGCAGAAATTGGGGCACTTTTGAAATTTTCATTTTCGACCAAAATCGACAGGTCCGGGGCTTAGGTAATTTCTCATATTCCACAAAACAGTGAAAGCTCCTGTTCAAAAATGATGCTCCGAAATCAACTTCTGTCACCTTAGTGATACATTTTGGGATAGTACCTAAGTTTTAAAGCAGAAATTGCGGCACTTTTGACATTTTCATTTTTGACCAAAATCGACAGGTCCGGGGCTTAGGGAATTTCTCATATGCCACAAAACGGTTGAAGCTCCTGTTCAAAAATGATGCTCCGAAATCAACTTCTGTCACCTTAGTGATACATTTTGGGATAGTACCTAAAGTTTAGAGCAGAAATTGGGGCACTTTTGAAATTTAAATTTTTGACCAAAATCGACAGGTCCGGGGCTTAGGGAATTTCTCATATTCCACAAAACAGTTAAAGCTCCTGTTCAAAAATGATGCTCCGAAATCAACTTCTGTCACCTTAGTGATACATTTTGGGATAGTACCTAAGTTTTAAAGCAGAAATTGCGGCACTTTTGAAATTTTCATTTTTGACCAAAATCGACAGGTCCGGGGCTTAGGGAATTTCTCATATGCCACAAAACGGTTGAAGCTCCTGTTCAAAAATGATGCTCCGAAATCAACTTCTGTCACCTTAGTGATACATTTTGGGATAGTACCTAAAGTTTAAAGCAGAAATTGGGGCACTTTTGAAATTTTCATTTTTGACCAAAATCGACAGGTCCGGGGCTTAGGGAATTTCTCATATTCCACAAAACAGTTAAAGCTCCTGTTCAAAAATGATGCTCCGAAATCAACTTCTGTCACCTTAGTGATACATTTTGGGATAGTACCTAAGTTTTAAAGCAGAAATTGCGGCACTTTTGAAATTTTCATTTTTGACCAAAATTGACAGGTCCGGGGCTTAGGGAATTTCTCATATGCCACAAAACGGTTGTAGCTCCTGTTCAAAAATGATGCTCCGAAATCAACTTCTGTCACCTTAGTGATACATTTTGGGATAGTACCTAAAGTTTAAAGCAGAAATTGGGGCACTTTTGAAATTTTCATTTTTGACCAAAATCGACAGGTCCGGGGCTTAGGGAATTTCTCATATTCCACAAAACAGTTAAAGCTCCTGTTCAAAAATGATGCTCCGAAATCAACTTCTGTCACCTTAGTGATACATTTTGGGATAGTACCTAAGTTTTAAAGCAGAAATTGCGGCACTTTTGAAATTTTCATTTTTGACCAAAATCGACAGGTCCGGGGCTTAGGGAATTTCTCATATGCCACAAAACGGTTGAAGCTCCTGCTCAAAAATGATGCTCCGAAATCAACTTCTGTCACCTTAGTGATACATTTTGGGATAGTACCTAAAGTTTAAAGCAGAAATTGGGGCACTTTTGAAATTTTCATTTTTGACCAAAATCGACAGGTCCGGGGCTTAGGGAATTTCTCATATTCCACAAAACAGTTAAAGCTCCTGTTCAAAAATGATGCTCCGAAATCAACTTCTGTCACCTTAGTGATACATTTTGGGATAGTACCTAAGTTTTAAAGCAGAAATTGCGGCACTTTTGAAATTTTCATTTTTGACCAAAATTGACAGGTCCGGGGCTTAGGGAATTTCTCATATGCCACAAAACGGTTGTAGCTCCTGTTCAAAAATGATGCTCCGAAATCAACTTCTGTCACCTTAGTGATACATTTTGGGATAGTACCTAAAGTTTAAAGCAGAAATTGGGGCATTTTTGAAATTTTTATTTTTGACCAAAATCGACAGGTACGGGGCTTAGGGAATTTCTCATATGCCACAAAACGGTTGTAGCTCCTGTTCAAAAATGATGCTCCGAAATCAACTTCTGTCACCTTAGTGATACATTTTGGGATAGTACCTAAAGTTTAAAGCAGAAATTGGGGCACTTTTGAAATTTTCATTTTTGACCAAAATCGACAGGTACGGGGCTTAGGGAATTTCTCATATGCCACAAAATGGTTGAAGCTCCTGTTCAAAAATGATGCTCCGAAATCAACTTCTGTCACCTTAGTGATACATTTTGGGATAGTACCTAAAGTTTAAAGCAGAAATTGGGGCACTTTTGAAATTTTCATTTTCGACCAAAATCGACAGGTCCGGGGCTTAGGGAATTTCTCATATTCCACAAAACAGTGAAAGCTCCTGTTCAAAAATGATGCTCCGAAATCAACTTCTGTCACCTTAGTGATACATTTTGGGATAGTACCTAAGTTTTAAAGCAGAAATTGCTGCACTTTTGAAATTTTCATTTTTGACCAAAATCGACAGGTCCGGGGCTTAGGGAATTTCTCATATGCCACAAAACGGTTGAAGCTCCTGTTCAAAAATGATGCTCCGAAATCAACTTCTGTCACCTTAGTGATACATTTTGGGATAGTACCTAAAGTTTAAAGCAGAAATTGGGGCACTTTTGAAATTTTCATTTTTGACCAAAATCGACAGGTCCGGGGCTTAGGGAATTTCTCATTTTCCACAAAACAGTTAAAGCTCCTGTTCAAAAATGATGCTCCGAAATCAACTTCTGTCACCTTAGTGATACATTTTGGGATAGTACCTAAAGTTTAAAGCAGAAATTGGGGCACTTTTGAAATTTTCATTTTTGACCAAAATCGACAGGTCCGGGGCTTAGGGAATTTCTCATATGCCACAAAACGGTTGAAGCTCCTGCTCAAAAATGATGCTCCGAAATCAACTTCTGTCACCTTAGTGATACATTTTGGGATAGTACCTAAAGTTTAAAGCAGAAATTGGGGCACTTTTGAAATTTTCATTTTTGACCAAAATCGACAGGTCCGGGGCTTAGGGAATTTCTCATATGCCTCAAAACTGTTGAAGCTCCTGTTCAAAAATGATGCTCCGAAATCAACTTCTGTCAACTAAGTGATACATTTTGGGATAGTATCTAAAGTTTAAAGCAGAAATTGGGGCACTTTTGAAATTTTCATTTTTGACCAAAATCGACTGGTCCGGGGCTTAGGGAATTTCTCATATTCCACAAAACAGTTAAAGCTCCTGTTCAAAAATGATGCTCCGAAATCAACTTCTGTCACCTTAGTGATACATTTTGGGATAGTACCTAAGTTTTAAAGCAGAAATTGCGGCACTTTTGAAATTTTCATTTTTGACCAAAATTGACAGGTCCGGGGCTTAGGGAATTTCTCATATGCCACAAAACGGTTGTAGCTCCTGTTCAAAAATGATGCTCCGAAATCAACTTCTGTCACCTTAGTGATACATTTTGGGATAGTACCTAAAGTTTAAAGCAGAAATTGGGGCACTTTTGAAATTTTCATTTTTGACCAAAATCGACAGGTCCGGGGCTTAGGGAATTTCTCATATTCCACAAAACAGTTAAAGCTCCTGTTCAAAAATGATGCTCCGAAATCAACTTCTGTCACCTTAGTGATACATTTTGGGATAGTACCTAAGTTTTAAAGCAGAAATTGCGGCACTTTTGAAATTTTCATTTTTGACCAAAATCGACAGGTCCGGGGCTTAGGGAATTTCTCATATGCCACAAAACGGTTGAAGCTCCTGCTCAAAAATGATGCTCCGAAATCAACTTCTGTCACCTTAGTGATACATTTTGGGATAGTACCTAAAGTTTAAAGCAGAAATTGGGGCACTTTTGAAATTTTCATTTTTGACCAAAATCGACAGGTCCGGGGCTTAGGGAATTTCTCATATGTCTCAAAACTGTTGAAGCTCCTGTTCAAAAATGATGCTCCGAAATCAACTTCTGTCACCTAAGTGATACATTTTGGGAAAGTATCTAAAGTTTAAAGCAGAAATTGGGGCACTTTTGAAATTTTCATTTTTGACCAAAATCGACAGGTCCGGGGCTTAGGGAATTTCTCATATTCCACAAAACAGTTAAAGCTCCTGTTCAAAAATGATGCTCCGAAATCAACTTCTGTCACCTTAGTGATACATTTTGGGATAGTACCTAAGTTTTAAAGCAGAAATTGCGGCACTTTTGAAATTTTCATTTTTGACCAAAATTGACAGGTCCGGGGCTTAGGGAATTTCTCATATGCCACAAAACGGTTGTAGCTCCTGTTCAAAAATGATGCTCCGAAATCAACTTCTGTCACCTTAGTGATACATTTTGGGATAGTACCTAAAGTTTAAAGCAGAAATTGGGGCATTTTTGACATTTTCATTTTTGACCAAAATCGACAGGTACGGGGCTTAGGGAATTTCTCATATGCCACAAAACGGTTGAAGCTCCTGTTCAAAAATGATGCTCCGAAATCAACTTCTGTAACCTTAGTGATACATTTTGGGATAGTACCTAAAGTTTAAAGCAGAAATTGGGGCACTTTTGAAATTTTCATTTTTGACCAAAATCGACAGGTCCGGGGCTTAGGGAATTTCTCATATGTCTCAAAACTGTTGAAGCTCCTGTTCAAAAATGATGCTCCGAAATCAACTTCTGTCAACTAAGTGATACATTTTGGGATAGTATCTAAAGTTTAAAGCAGAAATTGGGGCACTTTTGAAATTTTCATTTTTGACCAAAATCGACTGGTCCGGGGCTTAGGGAATTTCTCATATTCCACAAAACAGTTAAAGCTCCTGTTCAAAAATGATGCTCCGAAATCAACTTCTGTCACCTTAGTGATACATTTTGGGATAGTACCTAAGTTTTAAAGCAGAAATTGCGGCACTTTTGAAATTTTCATTTTTGACCAAAATCGACAGGTCCGGGGCTTAGGGAATTTCTCATATGCCACAAAACGGTTGTAGCTCCTGTTCAAAAATGATGCTCCGAAATCAACTTCTGTCACCTTAGTGATACATTTTGGGATAGTACCTAAAGTTTAAAGCAGAAATTGGGGCACTTTTGAAATTTTCATTTTTGACCAAAATCGACAGGTACGGGGCTTAGGGAATTTCTCATATGCCACAAAACGGTTGAAGCTCCTGTTCAAAAATGATGCTCCGAAATCAACTTCTGTCACCTTAGTGATACATTTTGGGATAGTACCTAAAGTTTAAAGCAGAAATTGGGGCACTTTTGAAATTTTCATTTTCGACCAAAATCGACAGGTCCGGGGCTTAGGGAATTTCTCATATTCCACAAAACAGTGAAAGCTCCTGTTCAAAAATGATGCTCCGAAATCAACTTCTGTCACCTTAGTGATACATTTTGGGATAGTACCTAAAGTTTAAAGCAGAAATTGGGGCACTTTTGAAATTTTCATTTTTGACCAAAATCGACAGGTCCGGGGCTTAGGGAATTTCTCATTTTCCACAAAACAGTTAAAGCTCCTGTTCAAAAATGATGCTCCGAAATCAACTTCTGTCACCTTAGTGATACATTTTGGGATAGTACCTAAAGTTTAAAGCAGAAATTGGGGCACTTTTGAAATTTTCATTTTTGACCAAAATCGACAGGTCCGGGGCTTAGGGAATTTCTCATATGCCACAAAACGGTTGAAGCTCCTGCTCAAAAATGATGCTCCGAAATCAACTTCTGTCACCTTAGTGATACATTTTGGGATAGTACCTAAAGTTTAAAGCAGAAATTGGGGCACTTTTGAAATTTTCATTTTTGACCAAAATCGACAGGTCCGGGGCTTAGGGAATTTCTCATATTCCACAAAACAGTTAAAGCTCCTGTTCAAAAATGATGCTCCGAAATCAACTTCTGTCACCTTAGTGATACATTTTGGGATAGTACCTAAGTTTTAAAGCAGAAATTGCGGCACTTTTGAAATTTTAATTTTTGACCAAAATCGACAGGTCCGGGGCTTAGGGAATTTCTCATATGCCACAAAACGGTTGTAGCTCCTGTTCAAAAATGATGCTCCGAAATCAACTTCTGTCACCTTAGTGATACATTTTGGGATAGTACCTAAAGTTTAAAGCAGAAATTGGGGCATTTTTGAAATTTTCATTTTTGACCAAAATCGACAGGTACGGGGCTTAGGGAATTTCTCATATGCCACAAAACGGTTGAAGCTCCTGTTCAAAAATGATGCTCCGAAATCAACTTCTGTAACCTTAGTGATACATTTTGGGATAGTACCTAAAGTTTAAAGCAGAAATTGGGGCACTTTTGAAATTTTCATTTTTGACCAAAATCGACAGGTCCGAGGCTTAGGGAATTTCTCATATGTCTCAAAACTGTTGAAGCTCCTGTTCAAAAATGATGCTCCGAAATCAACTTCTGTCAACTAAGTGATACATTTTGGGATAGTATCTAAAGTTTAAAGCAGAAATTGGGGCACTTTTGAAATTTTCATTTTTGACCAAAATCGACTGGTCCGGGGCTTAGGGAATTTCTCATATTCCACAAAACAGTTAAAGCTCCTGTTCAAAAATGATGCTCCGAAATCAACTTCTGTCACCTTAGTGATACATTTTGGGATAGTACCTAAGTTTTAAAGCAGAAATTGCGGCACTTTTGAAATTTTCATTTTTGACCAAAATTGACAGGTCCGGGGCTTAGGGAATTTCTCATATGCCACAAAACGGTTGTAGCTCCTGTTCAAAAATGATGCTCCGAAATCAACTTCTGTCACCTTAGTGATACATTTTGGGATAGTACCTAAAGTTTAAAGCAGAAATTGGGGCACTTTTGAAATTTTCATTTTTGACCAAAATCGACAGGTACGGGGCTTAGGGAATTTCTCATATGCCACAAAACGGTTGAAGCTCCTGTTCAAAAATGATGCTCCGAAATCAACTTCTGTCACCTTAGTGATACATTTTGGGATAGTACCTAAAGTTTAAAGCAGAAATTGGGGCACTTTTGAAATTTTCATTTTTGACCAAAATCGACAGGTCCGGGGCTTAGGGAATTTCTCATATTCCACAAAACAGTTAAAGCTCCTGTTCAAAAATGATGCTCCGAAATCAACTTCTGTCACCTTAGTGATACATTTTGGGATAGTACCTAAAGTTTAAAGCAGAAATTGGGGCACTTTTGAAATTTTCATTTTTGACCAAAATCGACAGGTCCGGGGCTTAGGGAATTTCTCATATGCCACAAAACGGTTGAAGCTCCTGCTCAAAAATGATGCTCCGAAATCAACTTCTGTCACCTTAGTGATACATTTTGGGATAGTACCTAAAGTTTAAAGCAGAAATTGGGGCACTTTTGAAATTTTCATTTTTGACCAAAATCGACAGGTCCGGGGCTTAGGGAATTTCTCATATGCCTCAAAACTGTTGAAGCTCCTGTTCAAAAATGATGCTCCGAAATCAACTTCTGTCACCTAAGTGATACATTTTGGGATAGTGTCTAAAGTTTAAAGCAGAAATTGGGGCACTTTTGAAATTTTCATTTTTGACCAAAATCGACAGGTCCGGGGCTTAGGGAATTTCTCATATTCCACAAAACAGTTAAAGCTCCTGTTCAAAAATGATGCTCCGAAATCAACTTCTGTCATCTTAGTGATACATTTTGGGATAGTACCTAAAGTTTAAAGCAGAAATTGGGGCACTTTTGAAATTTTCATTTTTGACCAAAATCGACAGGTCCGGGGCTTAGGGAATTTCTCATATTCCACAAAACAGTTAAAGCTCCTGTTCAAAAATGATGCTCCGAAATCAACTTCTGTCACCTTAGTGATACATTTTGGGATAGTACCTAAGTTTTAAAGCAGAAATTGCGGCACTTTTGAAATTTTAATTTTTGACCAAAATCGACAGGTCCGGGGCTTAGGGAATTTCTCATATGCCACAAAACGGTTGAAGCTCCTGCTCAAAAATGATGCTCCGAAATCAACTTCTGTCACCTTAGTGACACATTTTGGGATAGTACCTAAAGTTTAAAGCAGAAATTGGGGCACTTTTGAAATTTTCATTTTTGACCAAAATCGACAGGTCCGGGGCTTAGGGAATTTCTCATATGTCTCAAAACTGTTGAAGCTCCTGTTCAAAAATGATGCTCCGAAATCAACTTCTGTCACCTAAGTGATACATTTTGGGATAGTATCTAAAGTTTAAAGCAGAAATTGGGGCACTTTTGAAATTTTCATTTTTGACCAAAATCGACAGGTCCGGGGCTTAGGGAATTTCTCATATTCCACAAAACAGTTAAACCTCCTGTTCAAAAATGATGCTCCGAAATCAACTTCTGTCACCTTAGTGATACATTTTGGGATAGTACCTAAGTTTTAAAGCAGAAATTGCGGCACTTTTGAAATTTTCATTTTTGACCAAAATTGACAGGTCCGGGGCTTAGGGAATTTCTCATATGCCACAAAACGGTTGTAGCTCCTGTTCAAAAATGATGCTCCGAAATCAACTTCTGTCACCTTAGTGATACATTTTGGGATAGTACCTAAAGTTTAAAGCAGAAATTGGGGCACTTTTGAAATTTTCATTTTTGACCAAAATCGACAGGTCCGGGGCTTAGGGAATTTCTCATATTCCACAAAACAGTTAAAGCTCCTGTTCAAAAATGATGCTCCGAAATCAACTTCTGTCACCTTAGTGATACATTTTGGGATAGTACCTAAGTTTTAAAGCAGAAATTGCGGCACTTTTGAAATTTTAATTTTTGACCAAAATCGACAGGTCCGGGGCTTAGGGAATTTCTCATATGCCACAAAACGGTTGAAGCTCCTGCTCAAAAATGATGCTCCGAAATCAACTTCTGTCACCTTAGTGACACATTTTGGGATAGTACCTAAAGTTTAAAGCAGAAATTGGGGCACTTTTGAAATTTTCATTTTTGACCAAAATCGACAGGTCCGGGGCTTAGGGAATTTCTCATATGTCTCAAAACTGTTGAAGCTCCTGTTCAAAAATGATGCTCCGAAATCAACTTCTGTCACCTAAGTGATACATTTTGGGAAAGTATCTAAAGTTTAAAGCAGAAATTGGGGCACTTTTGAAATTTTCATTTTTGACCAAAATCGACAGGTCCGGGGCTTAGGGAATTTCTCATATTCCACAAAACAGTTAAAGCTCCTGTTCAAAAATGATGCTCCGAAATCAACTTCTGTCACCTTAGTGATACATTTTGGGATAGTACCTAAGTTTTAAAGCAGAAATTGCGGCACTTTTGAAATTTTCATTTTTGACCAAAATCGACAGGTCCGGGGCTTAGGGAATTTCTCATATGCCACAAAACGGTTGAAGCTCCTGCTCAAAAATGATGCTCCGAAATCAACTTCTGTCACCTTAGTGACACATTTTGGGATAGTACCTAAAGTTTAAAGCAGAAATTGGGGCACTTTTGAAATTTTCATTTTTGACCAAAATCGACAGGTCCGGGGCTTAGGGAATTTCTCATATGTCTCAAAACTGTTGAAGCTCCTGTTCAAAAATGATGCTCCGAAATCAACTTCTGTCACCTAAGTGATACATTTTGGGAAAGTATCTAAAGTTTAAAGCAGAAATTGGGGCACTTTTGAAATTTTCATTTTTGACCAAAATCGACAGGTCCGGGGCTTAGGGAATTTCTCATATTCCACAAAACAGTTAAAGCTCCTGTTCAAAAATGATGCTCCGAAATCAACTTCTGTCACCTTAGTGATACATTTTGGGATAGTACCTAAGTTTTAAAGCAGAAATTGCGGCACTTTTGAAATTTTCATTTTTGACCAAAATTGACAGGTCCGGGGCTTAGGGAATTTCTCATATGCCACAAAACGGTTGAAGCTCCTGTTCAAAAATGATGCTCCGAAATCAACTTCTGTAACCTTAGTGATACATTTTGGGATAGTACCTAAAGTTTAAAGCAGAAATTGGGGCACTTTTGAAATTTTCATTTTTGACCAAAATCGACAGGTCCGGGGCTTAGGGAATTTCTCATATGTCTCAAAACTGTTGAAGCTCCTGTTCAAAAATGATGCTCCGAAATCAACTTCTGTCAACTAAGTGATACATTTTGGGATAGTATCTAAAGTTTAAAGCAGAAATTGGGGCACTTTTGAAATTTTCATTTTTGACCAAAATCGACTGGTCCGGGGCTTAGGGAATTTCTCATATTCCACAAAACAGTTAAAGCTCCTGTTCAAAAATGATGCTCCGAAATCAACTTCTGTCACCTTAGTGATACATTTTGGGATAGTACCTAAGTTTTAAAGCAGAAATTGCGGCACTTTTGAAATTTTCATTTTTGACCAAAATCGACAGGTCCGGGGCTTAGGGAATTTCTCATATGCCACAAAACGGTTGTAGCTCCTGTTCAAAAATGATGCTCCGAAATCAACTTCTGTCACCTTAGTGATACATTTTGGGATAGTACCTAAAGTTTAAAGCAGAAATTGGGGCACTTTTGAAATTTTCATTTTTGACCAAAATCGACAGGTACGGGGCTTAGGGAATTTCTCATATGCCACAAAACGGTTGAAGCTCCTGTTCAAAAATGATGCTCCGAAATCAACTTCTGTCACCTTAGTGATACATTTTGGGATAGTACCTAAAGTTTAAAGCAGAAATTGGGGCACTTTTGAAATTTTCATTTTCGACCAAAATCGACAGGTCCGGGGCTTAGGGAATTTCTCATATTCCACAAAACAGTGAAAGCTCCTGTTCAAAAATGATGCTCCGAAATCAACTTCTGTCACCTTAGTGATACATTTTGGGATAGTACCTAAAGTTTAAAGCAGAAATTGGGGCACTTTTGAAATTTTCATTTTTGACCAAAATCGACAGGTCCGGGGCTTAGGGAATTTCTCATTTTCCACAAAACAGTTAAAGCTCCTGTTCAAAAATGATGCTCCGAAATCAACTTCTGTCACCTTAGTGATACATTTTGGGATAGTACCTAAAGTTTAAAGCAGAAATTGGGGCACTTTTGAAATTTTCATTTTTGACCAAAATCGACAGGTCCGGGGCTTAGGGAATTTCTCATATGCCACAAAACGGTTGAAGCTCCTGCTCAAAAATGATGCTCCGAAATCAACTTCTGTCACCTTAGTGATACATTTTGGGATAGTACCTAAAGTTTAAAGCAGAAATTGGGGCACTTTTGAAATTTTCATTTTTGACCAAAATCGACAGGTCCGGGGCTTAGGGAATTTCTCATATGCCTCAAAACTGTTGAAGCTCCTGTTCAAAAATGATGCTCCGAAATCAACTTCTGTCACCTAAGTGATACATTTTGGGATAGTGTCTAAAGTTTAAAGCAGAAATTGGGGCACTTTTGAAATTTTCATTTTTGACCAAAATCGACAGGTCCGGGGCTTAGGGAATTTCTCATATTCCACAAAACAGTTAAAGCTCCTGTTCAAAAATGATGCTCCGAAATCAACTTCTGTCATCTTAGTGATACATTTTGGGATAGTACCTAAAGTTTAAAGCAGAAATTGGGGCACTTTTGAAATTTTCATTTTTGACCAAAATCGACAGGTACGGGGCTTAGGGAATTTCTCATATGCCACAAAACGGTTGAAGCTCCTGTTCAAAAATGATGCTCCGAAATCAACTTCTGTCACCTTAGTGATACATTTTGGGATAGTACCTAAAGTTTAAAGCAGAAATTGGGGCACTTTTGAAATTTTCATTTTCGACCAAAATCGACAGGTCCGGGGCTTAGGGAATTTCTCATATTCCACAAAACAGTGAAAGCTCCTGTTCAAAAATGATGCTCCGAAATCAACTTCTGTCACCTTAGTGATACATTTTGGGATAGTACCTAAAGTTTAAAGCAGAAATTGGGGCACTTTTGAAATTTTCATTTTTGACCAAAATCGACAGGTCCGGGGCTTAGGGAATTTCTCATTTTCCACAAAACAGTTAAAGCTCCTGTTCAAAAATGATGCTCCGAAATCAACTTCTGTCACCTTAGTGATACATTTTGGGATAGTACCTAAAGTTTAAAGCAGAAATTGGGGCACTTTTGAAATTTTCATTTTTGACCAAAATCGACAGGTCCGGGGCTTAGGGAATTTCTCATATGCCACAAAACGGTTGAAGCTCCTGCTCAAAAATGATGCTCCGAAATCAACTTCTGTCACCTTAGTGATACATTTTGGGATAGTACCTAAAGTTTAAAGCAGAAATTGGGGCACTTTTGAAATTTTCATTTTTGACCAAAATCGACAGGTCCGGGGCTTAGGGAATTTCTCATATTCCACAAAACAGTTAAAGCTCCTGTTCAAAAATGATGCTCCGAAATCAACTTCTGTCACCTTAGTGATACATTTTGGGATAGTACCTAAGTTTTAAAGCAGAAATTGCGGCACTTTTGAAATTTTAATTTTTGACCAAAATCGACAGGTCCGGGGCTTAGGGAATTTCTCATATGCCACAAAACGGTTGTAGCTCCTGTTCAAAAATGATGCTCCGAAATCAACTTCTGTCACCTTAGTGATACATTTTGGGATAGTACCTAAAGTTTAAAGCAGAAATTGGGGCATTTTTGAAATTTTCATTTTTGACCAAAATCGACAGGTACGGGGCTTAGGGAATTTCTCATATGCCACAAAACGGTTGAAGCTCCTGTTCAAAAATGATGCTCCGAAATCAACTTCTGTAACCTTAGTGATACATTTTGGGATAGTACCTAAAGTTTAAAGCAGAAATTGGGGCACTTTTGAAATTTTCATTTTTGACCAAAATCGACAGGTCCGAGGCTTAGGGAATTTCTCATATGTCTCAAAACTGTTGAAGCTCCTGTTCAAAAATGATGCTCCGAAATCAACTTCTGTCAACTAAGTGATACATTTTGGGATAGTATCTAAAGTTTAAAGCAGAAATTGGGGCACTTTTGAAATTTTCATTTTTGACCAAAATCGACTGGTCCGGGGCTTAGGGAATTTCTCATATTCCACAAAACAGTTAAAGCTCCTGTTCAAAAATGATGCTCCGAAATCAACTTCTGTCACCTTAGTGATACATTTTGGGATAGTACCTAAGTTTTAAAGCAGAAATTGCGGCACTTTTGAAATTTTCATTTTTGACCAAAATTGACAGGTCCGGGGCTTAGGGAATTTCTCATATGCCACAAAACGGTTGTAGCTCCTGTTCAAAAATGATGCTCCGAAATCAACTTCTGTCACCTTAGTGATACATTTTGGGATAGTACCTAAAGTTTAAAGCAGAAATTGGGGCACTTTTGAAATTTTCATTTTTGACCAAAATCGACAGGTACGGGGCTTAGGGAATTTCTCATATGCCACAAAACGGTTGAAGCTCCTGTTCAAAAATGATGCTCCGAAATCAACTTCTGTCACCTTAGTGATACATTTTGGGATAGTACCTAAAGTTTAAAGCAGAAATTGGGGCACTTTTGAAATTTTCATTTTTGACCAAAATCGACAGGTCCGGGGCTTAGGGAATTTCTCATATTCCACAAAACAGTTAAAGCTCCTGTTCAAAAATGATGCTCCGAAATCAACTTCTGTCACCTTAGTGATACATTTTGGGATAGTACCTAAAGTTTAAAGCAGAAATTGGGGCACTTTTGAAATTTTCATTTTTGACCAAAATCGACAGGTCCGGGGCTTAGGGAATTTCTCATATGCCACAAAACGGTTGAAGCTCCTGCTCAAAAATGATGCTCCGAAATCAACTTCTGTCACCTTAGTGATACATTTTGGGATAGTACCTAAAGTTTAAAGCAGAAATTGGGGCACTTTTGAAATTTTCATTTTTGACCAAAATCGACAGGTCCGGGGCTTAGGGAATTTCTCATATGCCTCAAAACTGTTGAAGCTCCTGTTCAAAAATGATGCTCCGAAATCAACTTCTGTCACCTAAGTGATACATTTTGGGATAGTGTCTAAAGTTTAAAGCAGAAATTGGGGCACTTTTGAAATTTTCATTTTTGACCAAAATCGACAGGTCCGGGGCTTAGGGAATTTCTCATATTCCACAAAACAGTTAAAGCTCCTGTTCAAAAATGATGCTCCGAAATCAACTTCTGTCATCTTAGTGATACATTTTGGGATAGTACCTAAAGTTTAAAGCAGAAATTGGGGCACTTTTGAAATTTTCATTTTTGACCAAAATCGACAGGTCCGGGGCTTAGGGAATTTCTCATATTCCACAAAACAGTTAAAGCTCCTGTTCAAAAATGATGCTCCGAAATCAACTTCTGTCACCTTAGTGATACATTTTGGGATAGTACCTAAGTTTTAAAGCAGAAATTGCGGCACTTTTGAAATTTTAATTTTTGACCAAAATCGACAGGTCCGGGGCTTAGGGAATTTCTCATATGCCACAAAACGGTTGAAGCTCCTGCTCAAAAATGATGCTCCGAAATCAACTTCTGTCACCTTAGTGACACATTTTGGGATAGTACCTAAAGTTTAAAGCAGAAATTGGGGCACTTTTGAAATTTTCATTTTTGACCAAAATCGACAGGTCCGGGGCTTAGGGAATTTCTCATATGTCTCAAAACTGTTGAAGCTCCTGTTCAAAAATGATGCTCCGAAATCAACTTCTGTCACCTAAGTGATACATTTTGGGATAGTATCTAAAGTTTAAAGCAGAAATTGGGGCACTTTTGAAATTTTCATTTTTGACCAAAATCGACAGGTCCGGGGCTTAGGGAATTTCTCATATTCCACAAAACAGTTAAACCTCCTGTTCAAAAATGATGCTCCGAAATCAACTTCTGTCACCTTAGTGATACATTTTGGGATAGTACCTAAGTTTTAAAGCAGAAATTGCGGCACTTTTGAAATTTTCATTTTTGACCAAAATTGACAGGTCCGGGGCTTAGGGAATTTCTCATATGCCACAAAACGGTTGTAGCTCCTGTTCAAAAATGATGCTCCGAAATCAACTTCTGTCACCTTAGTGATACATTTTGGGATAGTACCTAAAGTTTAAAGCAGAAATTGGGGCACTTTTGAAATTTTCATTTTTGACCAAAATCGACAGGTCCGGGGCTTAGGGAATTTCTCATATTCCACAAAACAGTTAAAGCTCCTGTTCAAAAATGATGCTCCGAAATCAACTTCTGTCACCTTAGTGATACATTTTGGGATAGTACCTAAGTTTTAAAGCAGAAATTGCGGCACTTTTGAAATTTTAATTTTTGACCAAAATCGACAGGTCCGGGGCTTAGGGAATTTCTCATATGCCACAAAACGGTTGAAGCTCCTGCTCAAAAATGATGCTCCGAAATCAACTTCTGTCACCTTAGTGACACATTTTGGGATAGTACCTAAAGTTTAAAGCAGAAATTGGGGCACTTTTGAAATTTTCATTTTTGACCAAAATCGACAGGTCCGGGGCTTAGGGAATTTCTCATATGTCTCAAAACTGTTGAAGCTCCTGTTCAAAAATGATGCTCCGAAATCAACTTCTGTCACCTAAGTGATACATTTTGGGAAAGTATCTAAAGTTTAAAGCAGAAATTGGGGCACTTTTGAAATTTTCATTTTTGACCAAAATCGACAGGTCCGGGGCTTAGGGAATTTCTCATATTCCACAAAACAGTTAAAGCTCCTGTTCAAAAATGATGCTCCGAAATCAACTTCTGTCACCTTAGTGATACATTTTGGGATAGTACCTAAGTTTTAAAGCAGAAATTGCGGCACTTTTGAAATTTTCATTTTTGACCAAAATCGACAGGTCCGGGGCTTAGGGAATTTCTCATATGCCACAAAACGGTTGAAGCTCCTGCTCAAAAATGATGCTCCGAAATCAACTTCTGTCACCTTAGTGACACATTTTGGGATAGTACCTAAAGTTTAAAGCAGAAATTGGGGCACTTTTGAAATTTTCATTTTTGACCAAAATCGACAGGTCCGGGGCTTAGGGAATTTCTCATATGTCTCAAAACTGTTGAAGCTCCTGTTCAAAAATGATGCTCCGAAATCAACTTCTGTCACCTAAGTGATACATTTTGGGAAAGTATCTAAAGTTTAAAGCAGAAATTGGGGCACTTTTGAAATTTTCATTTTTGACCAAAATCGACAGGTCCGGGGCTTAGGGAATTTCTCATATTCCACAAAACAGTTAAAGCTCCTGTTCAAAAATGATGCTCCGAAATCAACTTCTGTCACCTTAGTGATACATTTTGGGATAGTACCTAAGTTTTAAAGCAGAAATTGCGGCACTTTTGAAATTTTCATTTTTGACCAAAATTGACAGGTCCGGGGCTTAGGGAATTTCTCATATGCCACAAAACGGTTGAAGCTCCTGTTCAAAAATGATGCTCCGAAATCAACTTCTGTAACCTTAGTGATACATTTTGGGATAGTACCTAAAGTTTAAAGCAGAAATTGGGGCACTTTTGAAATTTTCATTTTTGACCAAAATCGACAGGTCCGGGGCTTAGGGAATTTCTCATATGTCTCAAAACTGTTGAAGCTCCTGTTCAAAAATGATGCTCCGAAATCAACTTCTGTCAACTAAGTGATACATTTTGGGATAGTATCTAAAGTTTAAAGCAGAAATTGGGGCACTTTTGAAATTTTCATTTTTGACCAAAATCGACTGGTCCGGGGCTTAGGGAATTTCTCATATTCCACAAAACAGTTAAAGCTCCTGTTCAAAAATGATGCTCCGAAATCAACTTCTGTCACCTTAGTGATACATTTTGGGATAGTACCTAAGTTTTAAAGCAGAAATTGCGGCACTTTTGAAATTTTCATTTTTGACCAAAATCGACAGGTCCGGGGCTTAGGGAATTTCTCATATGCCACAAAACGGTTGTAGCTCCTGTTCAAAAATGATGCTCCGAAATCAACTTCTGTCACCTTAGTGATACATTTTGGGATAGTACCTAAAGTTTAAAGCAGAAATTGGGGCACTTTTGAAATTTTCATTTTTGACCAAAATCGACAGGTACGGGGCTTAGGGAATTTCTCATATGCCACAAAACGGTTGAAGCTCCTGTTCAAAAATGATGCTCCGAAATCAACTTCTGTCACCTTAGTGATACATTTTGGGATAGTACCTAAAGTTTAAAGCAGAAATTGGGGCACTTTTGAAATTTTCATTTTCGACCAAAATCGACAGGTCCGGGGCTTAGGGAATTTCTCATATTCCACAAAACAGTGAAAGCTCCTGTTCAAAAATGATGCTCCGAAATCAACTTCTGTCACCTTAGTGATACATTTTGGGATAGTACCTAAAGTTTAAAGCAGAAATTGGGGCACTTTTGAAATTTTCATTTTTGACCAAAATCGACAGGTCCGGGGCTTAGGGAATTTCTCATTTTCCACAAAACAGTTAAAGCTCCTGTTCAAAAATGATGCTCCGAAATCAACTTCTGTCACCTTAGTGATACATTTTGGGATAGTACCTAAAGTTTAAAGCAGAAATTGGGGCACTTTTGAAATTTTCATTTTTGACCAAAATCGACAGGTCCGGGGCTTAGGGAATTTCTCATATGCCACAAAACGGTTGAAGCTCCTGCTCAAAAATGATGCTCCGAAATCAACTTCTGTCACCTTAGTGATACATTTTGGGATAGTACCTAAAGTTTAAAGCAGAAATTGGGGCACTTTTGAAATTTTCATTTTTGACCAAAATCGACAGGTCCGGGGCTTAGGGAATTTCTCATATGCCTCAAAACTGTTGAAGCTCCTGTTCAAAAATGATGCTCCGAAATCAACTTCTGTCACCTAAGTGATACATTTTGGGATAGTGTCTAAAGTTTAAAGCAGAAATTGGGGCACTTTTGAAATTTTCATTTTTGACCAAAATCGACAGGTCCGGGGCTTAGGGAATTTCTCATATTCCACAAAACAGTTAAAGCTCCTGTTCAAAAATGATGCTCCGAAATCAACTTCTGTCATCTTAGTGATACATTTTGGGATAGTACCTAAAGTTTAAAGCAGAAATTGGGGCACTTTTGAAATTTTCATTTTTGACCAAAATCGACAGGTCCGGGGCTTAGGGAATTTCTCATATTCCACAAAACAGTTAAAGCTCCTGTTCAAAAATGATGCTCCGAAATCAACTTCTGTCACCTTAGTGATACATTTTGGGATAGTACCTAAGTTTCTCTATCGTCCTAAGTGGATGCTGGGGTTCCTGAAAGGACCATGGGGAATAGCGGCTCCGCAGGAGACAGGGCACAAAAAAGTAAAGCTTTACTAGGTCAGGTGGTGTGCACTGGCTCCTCCCCCTATGACCCTCCTCCAGACTCCAGTTAGATTTTGTGCCCGAACGAGAAGGGTGCAATCTAGGTGGCTCTCCTAAAGAGCTGCTTAGAGAAAGTTTAGTTTAGGTTTTTTTTCTTTACAGTGAGTCCTGCTGGCAACAGGATCACTGCAACGTGGGACTTAGGGGGAAAGTAGTAAACTCACCTGCATGCAGAGTGGATTTGCTGCTTGGCTACTGGACACCATTAGCTCCAGAGGGATCGAACACAGGCCCAGCCGTGGAGTCCGGTCCCGGAGCCGCGCCGCCGACCCCCTTGCAGATGCTGAAGCGTGAAGAGGTCCGGAAACCGGCGGCTGAAGACTCCTCAGTCTTCATAAGGTAGCGCACAGCACTGCAGCTGTGCGCCATTTTCCTCTCAGCACACTTCACTGGGCAGTCACTGAGGGTGCAGAGCGCTGGGGGGGGGCGCTCTGAGAGGCAAATATAAACCTTATACAAGGCTAAAAATACCTCACATATAGCCCATAGGGGCTATATGGAGATATTTAACCCCTGCCTGACTGGAAAAATAGCGGGAGAAGAACCCGCCGAAAAAGGGGCGGGGCCTATCTCCTCAGCACACGGCGCCATTTTCTGTCACAGCTCCGCTGGTCAGAACGGCTCCCAGGTCTCTCCCCTGCACAGAGAGGGGGGGCACATTAATGGCTATATATATATATATTAAAGCAGCTATAAGGGAGCACTTAATATAAGGATATCCCTTGTATATATAGCGCTTTGTGGTGTGTGCTGGCAGACTCTCCCTCTGTCTCCCCAAAAGGGCTAGTGGGTCCTGTCTTCATTAGAGCATTCCCTGTGAGTTTGCGGTGTGTGTCGGTACGTGGTGTCGACATGTATGAGGACGATATTGGTGTGGAGGCGGAGCAATTGCCAAATATGCAGATGTCACCCCCCAGGGGGTCGACACCAGAATGGATGCCTTTATTTGTGGAATTACGTGATGGTTTATCTTCCCTTAAACAGTCAGTTGAGGACATGAGGCGGCCGGACAATCAATTAATGCCTGTCCAGGCGCCTCAAACACCGTCAGGGGCTGTAAAACGCCCTTTGCCTCAGTCGGTCGACACAGACCCAGACACGGGCACTGATTCCAGTGACGACGGTAGAAATTCAAACGTATTTTCCAGTAGGGCCACACGTTATATGATTTTGGCAATGAAGGAGACGTTACATTTAGCTGATACTACAGATACCGTAAAACAGGGTATTATGTATGGTGTGAAAAAACTACAAACAGTTTTTCCTGAATCAGAAGAATTAAATGACGTGTGTGATGAAGCGTGGGTTGCTCCTGATAAAAAGTTGATAATTTCAAAAAAGTTATTGGCATTATACCCTTTCCCGCCAGAGGTTAGGGCGCGCTGGGAAACACCCCCTAAGGTGGACAAGGCGCTCACACGCTTATCCAAACAAGTGGCGTTACCCTCTCCTGAGACGGCCGCACTTAAGGATCCATCAGATAGAAAGATGGAAGTTATTCAAAAGAATATATACACACATGCAGGTGTTATACTACGACCAGCTATAGCAACTGCCTGGATGTGCAGTGCTGGAGTAGTTTGGTCAGAATCCCTGATTGAAAATATTGATACCCTAGATAGGGACAATGTTTTACTGTCGTTAGAACAAATAAAGGATGCATTTATCTATATGCGTGATGCACAGAGGGATATTTGCACACTGGCATCTCGGGTGAGTGCTATGTCCATTTCAGCCAGAAGAGCCTTATGGACACGACAGTGGACAGGCGATGCGGATTCAAAACGTCACATGGAGGTTTTGCCGTATAAAGGGGAGGAGTTATTTGGAGTTGGTCTATCAGACTTGGTGGCCACGGCTACTGCCGGGAAATCCACTTTTTTACCTCAAGTCACTCTCCAACAGAGAAAGGCACCGACCTTTCAACCGCAGCCTTTTCGCTCCTACAAAAATAAGAGAGCAAAGGGCTTGTCGTACCTGCCACGAGGCAGAGGAAGAGGGAAGAGACACCAACAGGCAGCTCCTTCCCAGGAACAGAAGCCCTCCCCGGCTCCTGCAAAAACCTCAGCATGACGCTGGGGCCTCTCAAGCGGACTCGGGGACAGTGGGGGGCCGTCTCAAAAATTACAGCGCGCAGTGGGCTCACTCGCAGGTAGACCCCTGGATCCTGCAGATAATATCTCAGGGGTACAGGTTGGAATTAGAGACGGATCCTCCTCATCGTTTCCTGAAGTCTGCCTTACCAACCGTCTCTTCCGAAAGGGAGAGGGTGTTGGAAGCCATTCACAAGCTGTACGCTCAGCAGGTGATAGTCAAAGTACCCCTATTACAACAAGGAAAGGGGTATTATTCCACTCTATTTGTGGTACCGAAGCCGGATGGCTCGGTAAGGCCTATTCTAAATCTGAAGTCCTTGAACCTCTACATAAAAAAGTTCAAGTTCAAGATGGAGTCACTCAGAGCAGTGATAGCGAACCTGGAAGAAGGGGACTTTATGGTATCCTTGGAAATCAAGGATGCGTATCTACACGTTCCGATTTACCCCGCACACCAGGGGTACCTCAGGTTCATTGTTCAAAACTGTCACTATCAGTTTCAGACGCTGCCGTTCGGATTGTCCACGGCGCCTCGGGTCTTTACCAAGGTAATGGCCGAGATGATGATTCTTCTTCGAAGAAAAGGCGTATTAGTTATCCCATACTTGGAAAGGGCAAGGTCCAGAGAACAGCTGGAGACAGCTTTAGCACTATCTCAAGAGGTGCTAAGACAACACGGGTGGATTCTGAATATTCCAAAATCCCATTTAATCCCGACAACTCGTCTGCTGTTCCTAGGAATGATTCTGGACACGGTTCAGAAAAAGGTTTTCCTTCCAGAGGAAAAAGCCAAGGAGTTATCCGATCTGGTCAGGAACCTCCTAAAACCAGGAAAAGTGTCAGTACATCAATGCACAAGAGTCCTGGGAAAAATGGTGGCTTCTTACGAAGCAATTCCATTCGGCAGATTCCATGCAAGAATATTCCAAAGGGATCTGTTGGACAAATGGTCAGGGTCGCATCTGCAGATGCACCTGCGAATAACCCTGTCACCAAAGACAAGGGTGTCACTTCTGTGGTGGTTGCAGAAGGCTCACCTATTAGAAGGCCGCAGATTCGGCATTCAGGATTGGATCCTGGTGACCACGGACGCCAGCCTGAGAGGCTGGGGAGCAGTCACACAAGGAAGAAACTTCCAGGGAGTATGGACGAGTCTGGAAAAGTCTCTTCACATAAACATTCTGGAACTAAGAGCAATCTACAATGCTCTAAGCCAGGCGGAACTTCTCCTGCAAGGAAAGCCGGTGTTGATTCAGTCGGACAACATCACGGCGGTCGCCCATGTAAACAGGCAGGGCGGCACAAGAAGCAGGAGTGCAATGGCAGAAGCTGCCAAGATTCTTCGCTGGGCGGAGAATCACGTGATAGCACTGTCAGCAGTGTTCATCCCGGGCGTGGACAACTGGGAAGCAGACTTCCTCAGCAGACACGATCTTCATCCGGGAGAGTGGGGTCTACATCCAGAAGTCTTCAACATGTTAATAGACCGTTGGGAAAGACCAATTGTAGACATGATGGCGTCTCGCCTCAACAAGAAACTGGACAAATATTGCGCCAGGTCAAGAGATCCACAGGCAATAGCTGTGGACGCACTGGTAACTCCTTGGGTGTACCAGTCAGTGTATGTGTTTCCTCCTCTGCCGCTCATACCAAAGGTATTGAAGATCATACGGCAAAGAAGAGTAAGAACAATACTAGTGGTTCCGGATTGGCCGAGAAGGACTTGGTATCCGGAACTTCAAGAGATGCTCACGGACGAACCGTGGCCTCTACCTCTGAGAAGGGACCTGCTACAGCAGGGTCCCTGTCTTTTTCAAGACTTACCGCGGCTGCGTTTGACGGCATGGCGGTTGAACGCCAGATCCTAAAAGGGAAAGGCATTCCAGAAGAAGTCATTCCTACCTTGATTAAGGCACGGAAGGAAGTCACCGTGAAACATTATCACCGCATTTGGCGAAAATATGTAGCGTGGTGCGAGGATCGGAGGGTTCCGACGGAGGAATTCCAACTGGGTCGTTTCCTACATTTCCTGCAATCAGGATTATCTATGGGTCTCAAATTGGGATCCATTAAGGTTCAAATTTCGGCCCTGTCAATATTCTTCCAAAAAAAAAAAAGAATTGGCCTCTGTCCCTGAGGTCCAGACTTTTGTCAAGGGAGTACTGCATATACAGCCTCCTGTGGTGCCTCCGGTGGCACCGTGGGATCTAAATGTAGTTTTAGATTTCCTCAAATCCCATTGGTTTGAACCATTGAAAAAGGTGGATTTGAAATATCTCACATTGAAAGTGACTATGTTACTAGCCCTGGCCTCTGCCAGGAGAGTATCTGAATTGGCGGCTTTATCTTATAAAAGTCCTTATCTAATCTTCCATTCGGATAGGGCAGAACTGCGGACTCGTCCGCATTTTCTCCCTAAAGTGGTATCAGCATTTCATCTGAACCAACCTATTGTGGTGCCTGCGGCCACTAGCGACTTGGAGGACTCCAAGTTGTTGGACGTTGTCAGAGCCTTAAAAATATACATTGCAAGGACGGCTGGAGTCAGAAAATCTGACTCGCTGTTTATATTGTATGCACCCAACAAGTTGGGCGCACCTGCTTCTAAGCAGTCGATTGCTCGTTGGATTTGTAACACAATTCAACTTGCACATTCTGTGGCAGGCCTGCCACAGCCTAAAACTGTAAAAGCCCACTCCACAAGGAAGGTGGGCTCATCTTGGGCGGCTGCCCGAGGGGTCTCGGCATTACAACTCTGCCGAGCAGCTACGTGGTCGGGGGAGAACACGTTTGTAAAATTTTACAAATTTGATACCCTGGCAAAGGAGGACCTGGAGTTCTCTCATTCGGTGCTGCAGAGTCATCCGCACTCTCCCGCCCGTTTGGGAGCTTTGGTATAATCCCCATGGTCCTTTCAGGAACCCCAGCATCCACTTAGGACGATAGAGAAAATAAGAATTTACTTACCGATAATTCTATTTCTCGGAGTCCGTAGTGGATGCTGGGCGCCCATCCCAAGTGCGGATTATCTGCAATACTTGTACATAGTTATTGTTAACTAATTCGGGTTATTGTTAAGGAGCCATCTTTAAGAGGCCCTTTCTGTTGTCATACTGTTAACTGGGTTTAGATCACAAGTTGTACGGTGTGATTGGTGTGGCTGGTATGAGTCTTACCCGGGATTCAAAATGCCTCCCTTATTGTGTATGCTCGTCCGGGCACAGTACCTAACTGGAGTCTGGAGGAGGGTCATAGGGGGAGGAGCCAGTGCACACCACCTGACCTAGTAAAGCTTTACTTTTTTGTGCCCTGTCTCCTGCGGAGCCGCTATTCCCCATGGTCCTTTCAGGAACCCCAGCATCCACTACGGACTCCGAGAAATAGAATTATCGGTAAGTAAATTCTTATTTTTAAAGCAGAAATTGCGGCACTTTTGAAATTTTAATTTTTGACCAAAATCGACAGGTCCGGGGCTTAGGGAATTTCTCATATGCCACAAAACGGTTGTAGCTCCTGTTCAAAAATGATGCTCCGAAATCAACTTCTGTCACCTTAGTGATACATTTTGGGATAGTACCTAAAGTTTAAAGCAGAAATTGGGGCATTTTTGAAATTTTCATTTTTGACCAAAATCGACAGGTACGGGGCTTAGGGAATTTCTCATATGCCACAAAACGGTTGAAGCTCCTGTTCAAAAATGATGCTCCGAAATCAACTTCTGTAACCTTAGTGATACATTTTGGGATAGTACCTAAAGTTTAAAGCAGAAATTGGGGCACTTTTGAAATTTTCATTTTTGACCAAAATCGACAGGTCCGAGGCTTAGGGAATTTCTCATATGTCTCAAAACTGTTGAAGCTCCTGTTCAAAAATGATGCTCCGAAATCAACTTCTGTCAACTAAGTGATACATTTTGGGATAGTATCTAAAGTTTAAAGCAGAAATTGGGGCACTTTTGAAATTTTCATTTTTGACCAAAATCGACTGGTCCGGGGCTTAGGGAATTTCTCATATTCCACAAAACAGTTAAAGCTCCTGTTCAAAAATGATGCTCCGAAATCAACTTCTGTCACCTTAGTGATACATTTTGGGATAGTACCTAAGTTTTAAAGCAGAAATTGCGGCACTTTTGAAATTTTCATTTTTGACCAAAATTGACAGGTCCGGGGCTTAGGGAATTTCTCATATGCCACAAAACGGTTGTAGCTCCTGTTCAAAAATGATGCTCCGAAATCAACTTCTGTCACCTTAGTGATACATTTTGGGATAGTACCTAAAGTTTAAAGCAGAAATTGGGGCACTTTTGAAATTTTCATTTTTGACCAAAATCGACAGGTACGGGGCTTAGGGAATTTCTCATATGCCACAAAACGGTTGAAGCTCCTGTTCAAAAATGATGCTCCGAAATCAACTTCTGTCACCTTAGTGATACATTTTGGGATAGTACCTAAAGTTTAAAGCAGAAATTGGGGCACTTTTGAAATTTTCATTTTTGACCAAAATCGACAGGTCCGGGGCTTAGGGAATTTCTCATATTCCACAAAACAGTTAAAGCTCCTGTTCAAAAATGATGCTCCGAAATCAACTTCTGTCACCTTAGTGATACATTTTGGGATAGTACCTAAAGTTTAAAGCAGAAATTGGGGCACTTTTGAAATTTTCATTTTTGACCAAAATCGACAGGTCCGGGGCTTAGGGAATTTCTCATATGCCACAAAACGGTTGAAGCTCCTGCTCAAAAATGATGCTCCGAAATCAACTTCTGTCACCTTAGTGATACATTTTGGGATAGTACCTAAAGTTTAAAGCAGAAATTGGGGCACTTTTGAAATTTTCATTTTTGACCAAAATCGACAGGTCCGGGGCTTAGGGAATTTCTCATATGCCTCAAAACTGTTGAAGCTCCTGTTCAAAAATGATGCTCCGAAATCAACTTCTGTCACCTAAGTGATACATTTTGGGATAGTGTCTAAAGTTTAAAGCAGAAATTAGGGCACTTTTGAAATTTTCATTTTTGACCAAAATCGACAGGTCCGGGGCTTAGGGAATTTCTCATATTCCACAAAACAGTTAAAGCTCCTGTTCAAAAATGATGCTCCGAAATCAACTTCTGTCATCTTAGTGATACATTTTGGGATAGTACCTAAAGTTTAAAGCAGAAATTGGGGCACTTTTGAAATTTTAATTTTTGACCAAAATCGACAGGTCCGGGGCTTAGGGAATTTCTCATATTCCACAAAACAGTTAAAGCTCCTGTTCAAAAATGATGCTCCGAAATCAACTTCTGTCACCTTAGTGATACATTTTGGGATAGTACCTAAGTTTTAAAGCAGAAATTGCGGCACTTTTGAAATTTTAATTTTTGACCAAAATCGACAGGTCCGGGGCTTAGGGAATTTCTCATATGCCACAAAACGGTTGAAGCTCCTGCTCAAAAATGATGCTCCGAAATCAACTTCTGTCACCTTAGTGACACATTTTGGGATAGTACCTAAAGTTTAAAGCAGAAATTGGGGCACTTTTGAAATTTTCATTTTTGACCAAAATCGACAGGTCCGGGGCTTAGGGAATTTCTCATATGTCTCAAAACTGTTGAAGCTCCTGTTCAAAAATGATGCTCCGAAATCAACTTCTGTCACCTAAGTGATACATTTTGGGATAGTATCTAAAGTTTAAAGCAGAAATTGGGGCACTTTTGAAATTTTCATTTTTGACCAAAATCGACAGCTCCGGGGCTTAGGGAATTTCTCATATTCCACAAAACAGTTAAACCTCCTGTTCAAAAATGATGCTCCGAAATCAACTTCTGTCACCTTAGTGATACATTTTGGGATAGTACCTAAGTTTTAAAGCAGAAATTGCGGCACTTTTGAAATTTTCATTTTTGACCAAAATTGACAGGTCCGGGGCTTAGGGAATTTCTCATATGCCACAAAACGGTTGTAGCTCCTGTTCAAAAATGATGCTCCGAAATCAACTTCTGTCACCTTAGTGATACATTTTGGGATAGTACCTAAAGTTTAAAGCAGAAATTGGGGCACTTTTGAAATTTTCATTTTTGACCAAAATCGACAGGTCCGGGGCTTAGGGAATTTCTCATATGCCACAAAACGGTTAAAGCTCCTGTTCAAAAATGATGCTCCGTAATCAACTTCTGTCACCTTAGTGATACATTTTGGGATAGTACCTAAGTTTTAAAGCAGAAATTGCGGCACTTTTGAAATTTTCATTTTTGACCAAAATCGACAGGTCCGGGGCTTAGGGAATTTCTCATATGCCACAAAACGGTTGAAGCTCCTGCTCAAAAATGATGCTCCGAAATCAACTTCTGTCACCTTAGTGATACATTTTGGGATAGTACCTAAAGTTTAAAGCAGAAATTGGGGCACTTTTGAAATTTTCATTTTTGACCAAAATCGACAGGTCCGGGGCTTAGGGAATTTCTTATATGTCTCAAAACTGTTGAAGCTCCTGTTCAAAAATGATGCTCCGAAATCAACTTCTGTCACCTAAGTGATACATTTTGGGATAGTATCTAAAGTTTAAAGCAGAAATTGGGGCACTTTTGAAATTTTCATTTTTGACCAAAATCGACAGGTCCGGGGCTTAGGGAATTTCTCATATTCCACAAAACAGTTAAAGCTCCTGTTCAAAAATGATGCTCCGAAATCAACTTCTGTCACCTTAGTGATACATTTTGGGATAGTACCTAAGTTTTAAAGCAGAAATTGCGGCACTTTTGAAATTTTCATTTTTGACCAAAATCGACAGGTCCGGGGCTTAGGGAATTTCTCATATGCCACAAAACGGTTGAAGCTCCTGCTCAAAAATGATGCTCCGAAATCAACTTCTGTCACCTTAGTGATACATTTTGGGATAGTACCTAAAGTTTAAAGCAGAAATTGGGGCACTTTTGAAATTTTCATTTTTGACCAAAATCGACAGGTCCGGGGCTTAGGGAATTTCTCATATGTCTCAAAACTGTTGAAGCTCCTGTTCAAAAATGATGCTCCGAAATCAACTTCTGTCACCTAAGTGATACATTTTGGGATAGTATCTAAAGTTTAAAGCAGAAATTGGGGCACTTTTGAAATTTTCATTTTTGACCAAAATCGACAGGTCCGGGGCTTAGGGAATTTCTCATATTCCACAAAACAGTTAAACCTCCTGTTCAAAAATGATGCTCCGAAATCAACTTCTGTCACCTTAGTGATACATTTTGGGATAGTACCTAAGTTTTAAAGCAGAAATTGCGGCACTTTTGAAATTTTCATTTTTGACCAAAATTGACAGGTCCGGGGCTTAGGGAATTTCTCATATGCCACAAAACGGTTGTAGCTCCTGTTCAAAAATGATGCTCCGAAATCAACTTCTGTCACCTTAGTGATACATTTTGGGATAGTACCTAAAGTTTAAAGCAGAAATTGGGGCACTTTTGAAATTTTCATTTTTGACCAAAATCGACAGGTCCGGGGCTTAGGGAATTTCTCATATGCCACAAAACGGTTAAAGCTCCTGTTCAAAAATGATGCTCCGAAATCAACTTCTGTCACCTTAGTGATACATTTTGGGATAGTACCTAAGTTTTAAAGCAGAAATTGCGGCACTTTTGAAATTTTCATTTTTGACCAAAATCGACAGGTCCGGGGCTTAGGGAATTTCTCATATGCCACAAAACGGTTGAAGCTCCTGCTCAAAAATGATGCTCCGAAATCAACTTCTGTCACCTTAGTGATACATTTTGGGATAGTACCTAAAGTTTAAAGCAGAAATTGGGGCACTTTTGAAATTTTCATTTTTGACCAAAATCGACAGGTCCGGGGCTTAGGGAATTTCTTATATGTCTCAAAACTGTTGAAGCTCCTGTTCAAAAATGATGCTCCGAAATCAACTTCTGTCACCTAAGTGATACATTTTGGGATAGTATCTAAAGTTTAAAGCAGAAATTGGGGCACTTTTGAAATTTTCATTTTTGACAAAAATCGACAGGTCCGGGGCTTAGGGAATTTCTCATATTCCACAAAACAGTTAAAGCTCCTGTTCAAAAATGATGCTCCGAAATCAACTTCTGTCACCTTAGTGATACATTTTGGGATAGTACCTAAGTTTTAAAGCAGAAATTGCGGCACTTTTGAAATTTTCATTTTTGACCAAAATTGACAGGTCCGGGGCTTAGGGAATTTCTCATATGCCACAAAACGGTTGTAGCTCCTGTTCAAAAATGATGCTCCGAAATCAACTTCTGTCACCTTAGTGATACATTTTGGGATAGTACCTAAAGTTTAAAGCAGAAATTGGGGCACTTTTGAAATTTTCATTTTTGACCAAAATCGACAGGTACGGGGCTTAGGGAATTTCTCATATGCCACAAAACGGTTGAAGCTCCTGTTCAAAAATGATGCTCCGAAATCAACTTCTGTAACCTTAGTGATACATTTTGGGATAGTACCTAAGTTTTAAAGCAGAAATTGCGGCACTTTTGAAATTTTCATTTTTGACCAAAATTGACAGGTCCGGGGCTTAGGGAATTTCTCATATGCCACAAAACGGTTGTAGCTCCTGTTCAAAAATGATGCTCCGAAATCAACTTCTGTCACCTTAGTGATACATTTTGGGATAGTACCTAAAGTTTAAAGCAGAAATTGGGGCACTTTTGAAATTTTCATTTTTGACCAAAATCGACAGGTCCGGGGCTTAGGGAATTTCTCATATTCCACAAAACAGTTAAAGCTCCTGTTCAAAAATGATGCTCCGAAATCAACTTCTGTCACCTTAGTGATACATTTTGGGATAGTACCTAAGTTTTAAAGCAGAAATTGCGGCACTTTTGAAATTTTCATTTTTGACCAAAATTGACAGGTCCGGGGCTTAGGGAATTTCTCATATGCCACAAAACGGTTGTAGCTCCTGTTCAAAAATGATGCTCCGAAATCAACTTCTGTCACCTTAGTGATACATTTTGGGATAGTACCTAAAGTTTAAAGCAGAAATTGGGGCACTTTTGAAATTTTCATTTTTGACCAAAATCGACAGGTCCGGGGCTTAGGGAATTTCTCATATGCCACAAAACGGTTGAAGCTCCTGTTCAAAAATGATGCTCCGAAATCAACTTCTGTCACCTTAGTGATACATTTTGGGATAGTACCTAAAGTTTAAAGCAGAAATTGGGGCACTTTTGAAATTTTCATTTTTGACCAAAATCGACAGGTCCGGGGCTTAGGGAATTTCTCATATTCCACAAAACAGTTAAAGCTCCTGTTCAAAAATGATGCTCCGAAATCAACTTCTGTCACCTTAGTGATACATTTTGGGATAGTACCTAAGTTTTAAAGCAGAAATTGCGGCACTTTTGAAATTTTCATTTTTGACCAAAATCGACAGGTCCGGGGCTTAGGGAATTTCTCATATGCCACAAAACGGTTGAAGCTCCTGCTCAAAAATGATGCTCCGAAATCAACTTCTGTCACCTTAGTGATACATTTTGGGATAGTACCTAAAGTTTAAAGCAGAAATTGGGGCACTTTTGAAATTTTCATTTTTGACCAAAATCGACAGGTCCGGGGCTTAGGGAATTTCTCATATGTCTCAAAACTGTTGAAGCTCCTGTTCAAAAATGATGCTCCGAAATCAACTTCTGTCACCTAAGTGATACATTTTGGGATAGTATCTAAAGTTTAAAGCAGAAATTGGGGCACTTTTGAAATTTTCATTTTTGACCAAAATCGACAGGTCCGGGGCTTAGGGAATTTCTCATATTCCACAAAACAGTTAAAGCTCCTGTTCAAAAATGATGCTCCGAAATCAACTTCTGTCACCTTAGTGATACATTTTGGGATAGTACCTAAGTTTTAAAGCAGAAATTGCGGCACTTTTGAAATTTTCATTTTTGACCAAAATTGACAGGTCCGGGGCTTAGGGAATTTCTCATATGCCACAAAACGGTTGAAGCTCCTGCTCAAAAATGATGCTCCGAAATCAACTTCTGTCACCTTAGTGATACATTTTGGGATAGTACCTAAAGTTTAAAGCAGAAATTGGGGCACTTTTGAAATTTTCATTTTTGACCAAAATCGACAGGTCCGGGGCTTAGGGAATTTCTCATATGCCACAAAACGGTTGTAGCTCCTGTTCAAAAATGATGCTCCGAAATCAACTTCTGTCACCTTAGTGATACATTTTGGGATAGTACCTAAAGTTTAAAGCAGAAATTGGGGCACTTTTGAAATTTTCATTTTTGACCAAAATCGACAGGTCCGGGGCTTAGGGAATTTCTCATATGCCACAAAACGGTTAAAGCTCCTGTTCAAAAATGATGCTCCGAAATCAACTTCTGTCACCTTAGTGATACATTTTGGGATAGTACCTAAGTTTTAAAGCAGAAATTGCGGCACTTTTGAAATTTTCATTTTTGACCAAAATCGACAGGTCCGGGGCTTAGGGAATTTCTCATATGCCACAAAACGGTTGAAGCTCCTGCTCAAAAATGATGCTCCGAAATCAACTTCTGTCACCTTAGTGACACATTTTGGGATAGTACCTAAAGTTTAAAGCAGAAATTGGGGCACTTTTGAAATTTTCATTTTTGACCAAAATCGACAGGTCCGGGGCTTAGGGAATTTCTCTTATTCCACAAAACAGTTAAAGCTCCTGTTCAAAAATGATGCTCCGAAATCAACTTCTGTCACCTTAGTGATACATTTTGGGATAGTACCTAAGTTTTAAAGCAGAAATTGCGGCACTTTTGAAATTTTCATTTTTGACCAAAATCGACAGGTCCGGGGCTTAGGGAATTTCTCAAATGCCACAAAACGGTTGAAGCTCCTGTTCAAAAATGATGCTCCGAAATCAACTTCTGTCACCTTAGTGATACATTTTGGGATAGTACCTAAAGTTTAAAGCAGAAATTGGGGCACTTTTGAAATTTTCATTTTTGACCAAAATCGACAGGTCCGGGGCTTAGGGAATTTCTCATATGTCTCAAAACTGTTGAAGCTCCTGTTCAAAAATGATGCTCCGAAATCAACTTCTGTCACCTAAGTGATACATTTTGGGATAGTATCTAAAGTTTAAAGCAGAAATTGGGGCACTTTTGAAATTTTCATTTTTGACCAAAATCGACAGGTCCGGGGCTTAGGGAATTTCTCATATTCCACAAAACAGTTAAAGCTCCTGTTCAAAAATGATGCTCCGAAATCAACTTCTGTCACCTTAGTGATACATTTTGGGATAGTACCTAAGTTTTAAAGCAGAAATTGCGGCACTTTTGAAATTTTCATTTTTGACCAAAATTGACTGGTCCGGGGCTTAGGGAATTTCTCATATGCCACAAAACGGTTGTAGCTCCTGTTCAAAAATGATGCTCCGAAATCAACTTCTGTCACCTTAGTGATACATTTTGGGATAGTACCTAAAGTTTAAAGCAGAAATTGGGGCACTTTTGAAATTTTCATTTTTGACCAAAATCGACAGGTACGGGGCTTAGGGAATTTCTCATATGCCACAAAACGGTTGAAGCTCCTGTTCAAAAATGATGCTCCGAAATCAACTTCTGTCACCTTAGTGATACATTTTGGGATAGTACCTAAAGTTTAAAGCAGAAATTGGGGCACTTTTGAAATTTTCATTTTTGACCAAAATCGACAGGTCCGGGGCTTAGGGAATTTCTCATATTCCACAAAACAGTTAAAGCTCCTGTTCAAAAATGATGCTCCGAAATCAACTTCTGTCACCTTAGTGATACATTTTGGGATAGTACCTAAGTTTTAAAGCAGAAATTGCGGCACTTTTGAAATTTTCATTTTTGACCAAAATCGACAGGTCCGGGGCTTAGGGAATTTCTCATATGCCACAAAACGGTTGAAGCTCCTGCTCAAAAATGATGCTCCGAAATCAACTTCTGTCACCTTAGTGATACATTTTGGGATAGTACCTAAAGTTTAAAGCAGAAATTGGGGCACTTTTGAAATTTTCATTTTTGACCAAAATCGACAGGTCCGGGGCTTAGGGAATTTCTCATATGTCTCAAAACTGTTGAAGCTCCTGTTCAAAAATGATGCTCCGAAATCAACTTCTGTCACCTAAGTGATACATTTTGGGATAGTATCTAAAGTTTAAAGCAGAAATTGGGGCACTTTTGAAATTTTCATTTTTGACCAAAATCGACAGGTCCGGGGCTTAGGGAATTTCTCATATTCCACAAAACAGTTAAACCTCCTGTTCAAAAATGATGCTCCGAAATCAACTTCTGTCACCTTAGTGATACATTTTGGGATAGTACCTAAGTTTTAAAGCAGAAATTGCGGCACTTTTGAAATTTTCATTTTTGACCAAAATTGACAGGTCCGGGGCTTAGGGAATTTCTCATATGCCACAAAACGGTTGTAGCTCCTGTTCAAAAATGATGCTCCGAAATCAACTTCTGTCACCTTAGTGATACATTTTGGGATAGTACATAAAGTTTAAAGCAGAAATTGGGGCACTTTTGAAATTTTCATTTTTGACCAAAATCGACAGGTCCGGGGCTTAGGGAATTTCTCATATGCCACAAAACGGTTAAAGCTCCTGTTCAAAAATGATGCTCCGAAATCAACTTCTGTCACCTTAGTGATACATTTTGGGATAGTACCTAAGTTTTAAAGCAGAAATTGCGGCACTTTTGAAATTTTCATTTTTGACCAAAATCGACAGGTCCGGGGCTTAGGGAATTTCTCATATGCCACAAAACGGTTGAAGCTCCTGCTCAAAAATGATGCTCCGAAATCAACTTCTGTCACCTTAGTGATACATTTTGGGATAGTACCTAAAGTTTAAAGCAGAAATTGGGGCACTTTTGAAATTTTAATTTTTGACCAAAATCGACAGGTCCGGGGCTTAGGGAATTTCTTATATGTCTCAAAACTGTTGAAGCTCCTGTTCAAAAATGATGCTCCGAAATCAACTTCTGTCACCTAAGTGATACATTTTGGGATAGTATCTAAAGTTTAAAGCAGAAATTGGGGCACTTTTGAAATTTTCATTTTTGACCAAAATCGACAGGTCCGGGGCTTAGGGAATTTCTCATATTCCACAAAACAGTTAAAGCTCCTGTTCAAAAATGATGCTCCGAAATCAACTTCTGTCACCTTAGTGATACATTTTGGGATAGTACCTAAGTTTTAAAGCAGAAATTGCGGCACTTTTGAAATTTTCATTTTTGACCAAAATTGACAGGTCCGGAGCTTAGGGAATTTCTCATATGCCACAAAACGGTTGTAGCTCCTGTTCAAAAATGATGCTCCGAAATCAACTTCTGTCACCTTAGTGATACATTTTGGGATAGTACCTAAAGTTTAAAGCAGAAATTGGGGCACTTTTGAAATTTTCATTTTTGACCAAAATCGACAGGTACGGGGCTTAGGGAATTTCTCATATGCCACAAAATGGTTGAAGCTCCTGTTCAAAAATGATGCTCCGAAATCAACTTCTGTAACCTTAGTGATACATTTTGGGATAGTACCTAAGTTTTAAAGCAGAAATTGCGGCACTTTTGAAATTTTCATTTTTGACCAAAATTGACAGGTCCGGGGCTTAGGGAATTTCTCATATGCCACAAAACGGTTGTAGCTCCTGTTCAAAAATGATGCTCCGAAATCAACTTCTGTCACCTTAGTGATACATTTTGGGATAGTACCTAAAGTTTAAAGCAGAAATTGGGGCACTTTTGAAATTTTCATTTTTGACCAAAATCGACAGGTCCGGGGCTTAGGGAATTTCTCATATGCCACAAAACGGTTAAAGCTCCTGTTCAAAAATGATGCTCCGAAATCAACTTCTGTCACCTAAGTGATACATTTTGGGATAGTATCTAAAGTTTAAAGCAGAAATTGGGGCACTTTTGAAATTTTCATTTTTGACCAAAATCGACAGGTCCGGGGCTTAGGGAATTTCTCATATTCCACAAAACAGTTAAAGCTCCTGTTCAAAAATGATGCTCCGAAATCAACTTCTGTCACCTTAGTGATACATTTTGGGATAGTACCTAAGTTTTAAAGCAGAAATTGCGGCACTTTTGAAATTTTCATTTTTGACCAAAATTGACAGGTCCGGGGCTTAGGGAATTTCTCATATGCCACAAAACGGTTGTAGCTCCTGTTCAAAAATGATGCTCCGAAATCAACTTCTGTCACCTTAGTGATACATTTTGGGATAGTACCTAAAGTTTAAAGCAGAAATTGGGGCACTTTTGAAATTTTCATTTTTGACCAAAATCGACAGGTACGGGGCTTAGGGAATTTCTCATATGCCACAAAACGGTTGAAGCTCCTGTTCAAAAATGATGCTCCGAAATCAACTTCTGTCACCTTAGTGATACATTTTGGGATAGTACCTAAAGTTTAAAGCAGAAATTGGGGCACTTTTGAAATTTTCATTTTTGACCAAAATCGACAGGTCCGGGGCTTAGGGAATTTCTCATATTCCACAAAACAGTTAAAGCTCCTGTTCAAAAATGATGCTCCGAAATCAACTTCTGTCACCTTAGTGATACATTTTGGGATAGTACCTAAGTTTTAAAGCAGAAATTGCGGCACTTTTGAAATTTTCATTTTTGACCAAAATCGACAGGTCCGGGGCTTAGGGAATTTCTCATATGCCACAAAACGGTTGAAGCTCCTGCTCAAAAATGATGCTCCGAAATCAACTTCTGTCACCTTAGTGATACATTTTGGGATAGTACCTAAAGTTTAAAGCAGAAATTGGGGCACTTTTGAAATTTTCATTTTTGACCAAAATCGACAGGTCCGGGGCTTAGGGAATTTCTCATATGTCTCAAAACTGTTGAAGCTCCTGTTCAAAAATGATGCTCCGAAATCAACTTCTGTCACCTAAGTGATACATTTTGGGATAGTATCTAAAGTTTAAAGCAGAAATTGGGGCACTTTTGAAATTTTCATTTTTGACCAAAATCGACAGGTCCGGGGCTTAGGGAACTTCTCATATTCCACAAAACAGTTAAAGCTCCTGTTCAAAAATGATGCTCCGAAATCAACTTCTGTCACCTTAGTGATACATTTTGGGATAGTACCTAAGTTTTAAAGCAGAAATTGCGGCACTTTTGAAATTTTCATTTTTGACCAAAATCGACAGGTCCGGGGCTTAGGGAATTTCTCATATGCCACAAAACGGTTGAAGCTCCTGCTCAAAAATGATGCTCCGAAATCAACTTCTGTCACCTTAGTGATACATTTTGGGATAGTACCTAAAGTTTAAAGCAGAAATTGGGGCACTTTTGAAATTTTCATTTTTGACCAAAATCGACAGGTCCGGGGCTTAGGGAATTTCTTATATGTCTCAAAACTGTTGAAGCTCCTGTTCAAAAATGATGCTCCGAAATCAACTTCTGTCACCTAAGTGATACATTTTGGGATAGTATCTAAAGTTTAAAGCAGAAATTGGGGCACTTTTGAAATTTTCATTTTTGACCAAAATCGACAGGTCCGGGGCTTAGGGAATTTCTCATATTCCACAAAACAGTTAAAGCTCCTGTTCAAAAATGATGCTCCGAAATCAACTTCTGTCACCTTAGTGATACATTTTGGGATAGTACCTAAGTTTTAAAGCAGAAATTGCGGCACTTTTGAAATTTTCATTTTTGACCAAAATTGACAGGTCCGGGGCTTAGGGAATTTCTCATATGCCACAAAACGGTTGTAGCTCCTGTTCAAAAATGATGCTCCGAAATCAACTTCTGTCACCTTAGTGATACATTTTGGGATAGTACCTAAAGTTTAAAGCAGAAATTGGGGCACTTTTGAAATTTTCATTTTTGACCAAAATCGACAGGTACGGGGCTTAGGGAATTTCTCATATGCCACAAAACGGTTGAAGCTCCTGTTCAAAAATGATGCTCCGAAATCAACTTCTGTCACCTTAGTGATACATTTTGGGATAGTACCTAAAGTTTAAAGCAGAAATTGGGGCACTTTTGAAATTTTCATTTTCGACCAAAATCGACAGGTCCGGGGCTTAGGGAATTTCTCATATGCCACAAAACGGTTGAAGCTCCTGCTCAAAAATGATGCTCCGAAATCAACTTCTGTCACCTTAGTGATACATTTTGGGATAGTACCTAAAGTTTAAAGCAGAAATTGGGGCACTTTTGAAATTTTTATTTTTGACCAAAATCGACAGGTCCGGGGCTTAGGGAATTTCTCATATGCCACAAAACGGTTGTAGCTCCTGTTCAAAAATGATGCTCCGAAATCAACTTCTGTCACCTTAGTGATACATTTTGGGATAGTACCTAAAGTTTAAAGCAGAAATTGGGGCACTTTTGAAATTTTCATTTTTGACCAAAATCGACAGGTACGGGGCTTAGGGAATTTCTCATATGCCACAAAACGGTTGAAGCTCCTGTTCAAAAATGATGCTCCGAAATCAACTTCTGTAACCTTAGTGATACATTTTGGGATAGTACCTAAAGTTTAAAGCAGAAATTGGGGCACTTTTGAAATTTTCATTTTTGACCAAAATCGACAGGTCCGGGGCTTAGGGAATTTCTCATATGTCTCAAAACTGTTGAAGCTCCTGTTCAAAAATGATGCTCCGAAATCAACTTCTGTCAACTAAGTGATACATTTTCGGATAGTATCTAAAGTTTAAAGCAGAAATTGGGGCACTTTTGAAATTTTCATTTTTGACCAAAATCGACTGGTCCGGGGCTTAGGGAATTTCTCATATTCTACAAAACAGTTAAAGCTCCTGTTCAAAAATGATGCTCCGAAATCAACTTCTGTCACCTTAGTGATACATTTTGGGATAGTACCTAAAGTTTAAAGCAGAAATTGGGGCACTTTTGAAATTTTCATTTTTGACCAAAATCGACAGGTACGGGGCTTAGGGAATTTCTCATATGCCACAAAACGGTTGAAGCTCCTGTTCAAAAATGATGCTCCGAAATCAACTTCTGTCACCTTAGTGATACATTTTGGGATAGTACCTAAAGTTTAAAGCAGAAATTGGGGCACTTTTGAAATTTTCATTTTTGACCAAAATCGACAGGTCCGGGGCTTAGGGAATTTCTCATATTCCACAAAACAGTTAAAGCTCCTGTTCAAAAATGATGCTCCGAAATCAACTTCTGTCACCTTAGTGATACATTTTGGGATAGTACCTAAGTTTTAAAGCAGAAATTGCGGCACTTTTGAAATTTTCATTTTTGACCAAAATCGACAGGTCCGGGGCTTACGGAATTTCTCATATGCCACAAAATGGTTGTAGCTCCTGTTCAAAAATGATGCTCCGAAATCAACTTCTGTCACCTTAGTGATACATTTTGGGATAGTACCTAAAGTTTAAAGCAGAAATTGGGGCACTTTTGAAATTTTCATTTTTGACCAAAATCGACAGGTCCGGGGCTTAGGGAATTTCTCATATTCCACAAAACAGTTAAAGCTCCTGTTCAAAAATGATGCTCCAAAATCAACTTCTGTCACCTTAGTGATACATTTTGGGATAGTACCTAAGTTTTAAAGCAGAAATTGGGGCACTTTTGAAATTTTCATTTTTGACCAAAATCGACAGGTCCGGGGCTTAGGGAATTTCTCATATGCCACAAAACGGTTGAAGCTCCTGTTCAAAAATGATGCTCCGAAATCAACTTCTGTCACCTTAGTGATACATTTTGGGATAGTACCTAAAGTTTAAAGCAGAAATTGGGGCACTTTTGAAATTTTCATTTTTGACCAAAATCGACAGGTCCGGGGCTTAGGGAATTTCTCATATTCCACAAAACAGTTAAAGCTCCTGTTCAAAAATGATGCTCCGAAATCAACTTCTGTCACCTTAGTGATACATTTTGGGATAGTACCTAAGTTTTAAAGCAGAAATTGCGGCACTTTTGAAATTTTAATTTTTGACCAAAATCGACAGGTCCGGGGCTTAGGGAATTTCTCATATGCCACAAAACGGTTGAAGCTCCTGCTCAAAAATGATGCTCTGAAATCAACTTCTGTCACCTTAGTGATACATTTTGGGATAGTACCTAAAGTTTAAAGCAGAAATTGGGGCACTTTTGAAATTTTAATTTTTGACCAAAATCGACAGGTCCGGGGCTTAGGGAATTTCTCATATTCCACAAAACAGTTAAAGCTCCTGTTCAAAAATGATGCTCCGAAATCAACTTCTGTCACCTTAGTGATACATTTTGGGATAGTACCTAAGTTTTAAAGCAGAAATTGGGGCACTTTTGAAATTTTCATTTTTGACCAAAATCGACAGGTCCGGGGCTTAGGGAATTTCTCATATGTCTCAAAACTGTTGAAGCTCCTGTTCAAAAATGATGCTCCGAAATCAACTTCTGTCACCTAAGTGATACATTTTGGGATAGTATCTAAAGTTTAAAGCAGAAATTGGGGCACTTTTGAAATTTTCATTTTTGACCAAAATCGACTGGTCCGGGGCTTAGGGAATTTCTCATATTCCACAAAACAGTTAAAGCTCCTGTTCAAAAATAATGCTCCGAAATCAACTTCTGTCACCTTAGTGATACATTTTGGGATAGTACCTAAGTTTTAAAGCAGAAATTGCGGCACTTTTGAAATTTTCATTTTTGACCAAAATTGACAGGTCCGGGGCTTAGGGAATTTCTCATATTCCACAAAACAGTTAAAGCTCCTGTTCAAAAATAATGCTCCGAAATCAACTTCTGTCACCTTAGTGATACATTTTGGGATAGTACCTAAGTTTTAAAGCAGAAATTGGGGCACTTTTGAAATTTTCATTTTTGACCAAAATCGACAGGTACGGGGCTTAGGGAATTTCTCATATGCCACAAAACGGTTGAAGCTCCTGTTCAAAAATGATGCTCCGAAATCAACTTCTGTCACCTTAGTGATACATTTTGGGATAGTACCTAAAGTTTAAAGCAGAAATTGGGGCACTTTTGAAATTTTCATTTTCGACCAAAATCGACAGGTCCGGGGCTTAGGGAATTTCTCATATTCCACAAAACAGTTAAAGCTCCTGTTCAAAAATGATGCTCCGAAATCAACTTCTGTCACCTTAGTGATACATTTTGGGATAGTACCTAAGTTTTAAAGCAGAAATTGCGGCACTTTTGAAATTTTCATTTTTGACCAAAATCGACAGGTCCGGGGCTTAGGGAATTTCTCATATTCCACAAAACAGTTAAAGCTCCTGTTCAAAAATGATGCTCCGAAATCAACTTCTGTCACCTTAGTGATACATTTTGGGATAGTACCTAAGTTTTAAAGCAGAAATTGCGGCACTTTTGAAATTTTCATTTTTGACCAAAATCGACAGGTCCGGGGCTTAGGGAATTTCTCATATTCCACAAAACAGTTAAAGCTCCTGTTCAAAAATAATGCTCCGAAATCAACTTCTGTCACCTTAGTGATACATTTTGGGATAGTACCTAAGTTTTAAAGCAGAAATTGGGGCACTTTTGAAATTTTCATTTTTGACCAAAATCGACAGGTACGGGGCTTAGGGAATTTCTCATATGCCACAAAACGGTTGAAGCTCCTGTTCAAAAATGATGCTCCGAAATCAACTTCTGTCACCTTAGTGATACATTTTGGGATAGTACCTAAAGTTTAAAGCAGAAATTGGGGCACTTTTGAAATTTTCATTTTCGACCAAAATCGACAGGTCCGGGGCTTAGGGAATTTCTCATATTCCACAAAACAGTTAAAGCTCCTGTTCAAAAATGATGCTCCGAAATCAACTTCTGTCACCTTAGTGATACATTTTGGGATAGTACCTAAGTTTTAAAGCAGAAATTGCGGCACTTTTGAAATTTTCATTTTTGACCAAAATCGACAGGTCCGGGGCTTAGGGAATTTCTCATATTCCACAAAACAGTTAAAGCTCCTGTTCAAAAATGATGCTCCGAAATCAACTTCTGTCACCTTAGTGATACATTTTGGGATAGTACCTAAGTTTTAAAGCAGAAATTGCGGCACTTTTGAAATTTTCATTTTTGACCAAAATCGACAGGTCCGGGGCTTACGGAATTTCTCATATGCCACAAAATGGTTGAAGCTCCTGTTCAAAAATGATGCTCCGAAATCAACTTCTGTCACCTTAGTGATACATTTTGGGATAGTACCTAAAGTTTAAAGCAGAAATTGGGGCACTTTTGAAATTTTCATTTTTGACCAAAATCGACAGGTCCGGGGCTTAGGGAATTTCTCATATGTCTCAAAACTGTTGAAGCTCCTGTTCAAAAATGATGCTCCGAAATCAACTTCTGTCACCTAAGTGATACATTTTGGGATAGTATCTAAAGTTTAAAGCAGAAATTGGGGCACTTTTGAAATTTTCATTTTTGACCAAAATCGACTGGTCCGGGGCTTAGGGAATTTCTCATATTCCACAAAACAGTTAAAGCTCCTGTTCAAAAATGATGCTCCGAAATCAACTTCTGTCACCTTAGTGATACATTTTGGGATAGTACCTAAGTTTTAAAGCAGAAATTGCGGCACTTTTGAAATTTTCATTTTTGACCAAAATTGACAGGTCCGGGGCTTAGGGAATTTCTCATATGCCACAAAACGGTTGTAGCTCCTGTTCAAAAATGATGCTCCGAAATCAACTTCTGTCACCTTAGTGATACATTTTGGGATAGTACCTAAAGTTTAAAGCAGAAATTGGGGCACTTTTGAAATTTTCATTTTTGACCAAAATCGACAGGTACGGGGCTTAGGGAATTTCTCATATGCCACAAAACGGGTGAAGCTCCTGTTCAAAAATGATGCTCCGAAATCAACTTCTGTCACCTTAGTGATACATTTTGGGATAGTACCTAAAGTTTAAAGCAGAAATTGGGGCACTTTTGAAATTTTCATTTTCGACCAAAATCGACAGGTCCGGGGCTTAGGGAATTTCTCATATGCCACAAAACGGTTGAAGCTCCTGCTCAAAAATGATGCTCCGAAATCAACTTCTGTCACCTTAGTGATACATTTTGGGATAGTACCTAAAGTTTAAAGCAGAAATTGGGGCACTTTTGAAATTTTAATTTTTGACCAAAATCGACAGGTCCGGGGCTTAGGGAATTTCTCATATGCCACAAAACGGTTGAAGCTCCTGCTCAAAAATGATGCTCCGAAATCAACTTCTGTCACCTTAGTGATACATTTTGGGATAGTACCTAAAGTTTAAAGCAGAAATTGGGGCACTTTTGAAATTTTCATTTTTGACCAAAATCGACAGGTCCGGGGCTTAGGGAATTTCTCATATTCCACAAAACAGTTAAAGCTCCTGTTCAAAAATGATGCTCCGAAATCAACTTCTGTCACCTTAGTGATACATTTTGGGATAGTACCTAAGTTTTAAAGCAGAAATTGCGGCACTTTTGAAATTTTCATTTTTGACCAAAATTGACAGGTCCGAGGCTTAGGGAATTTCTCATATGCCACAAAACGGTTGAAGCTCCTGCTCAAAAATGATGCTCCGAAATCAACTTCTGTCACCTTAGTGATACATTTTGGGATAGTACCTAAAGTTTAAAGCAGAAATTGGGGCACTTTTGAAATTTTCATTTTTGACCAAAATCGACAGGTCCGGGGCTTAGGGAATTTCTCATATGTCTCAAAACTGTTGAAGCTCCTGTTCAAAAATGATGCTCCGAAATCAACTTCTGTCACCTAAGTGATACATTTTGGGATAGTATCTAAAGTTTAAAGCAGAAATTGGGGCACTTTTGAAATTTTCATTTTTGACCAAAATCGACTGGTCCGGGGCTTAGGGAATTTCTCATATGCCACAAAACGGTTGAAGCTCCTGTTCAAAAATGATGCTCCGAAATCAACTTCTGTCACCTTAGTGATACATTTTGGGATAGTACCTAAAGTTTAAAGCAGAAATTGGGGCACTTTTGAAATTTTCATTTTCGACCAAAATCGACAGGTCCGGGGCTTAGGGAATTTCTCATATTCCACAAAACAGTTAAAGCTCCTGTTCAAAAATGATGCTCCGAAATCAACTTCTGTCACCTTAGTGATACATTTTGGGATAGTACCTAAGTTTTAAAGCAGAAATTGCGGCACTTTTGAAATTTTCATTTTTGACCAAAATCGACAGGTCCGGGGCTTAGGGAATTTCTCATATGCCACAAAACGGTTGAAGCTCCTGTTCAAAAATGATGCTCCGAAATCAACTTCTGTCACCTTAGTGATACATTTTGGGATAGTACCTAAAGTTTAAAGCAGAAATTGGGGCACTTTTGAAATTTTCATTTTTGACCAAAATCGACAGGTCCGGGGCTTAGGGAATTTCTCATATGCCACAAAACGGTTGAAGCTCCTGTTCAAAAATGATGCTCCGAAATCAACTTCTGTCACCTTAGTGATACATTTTGGGATAGTACCTAAAGTTTAAAGCAGAAATTGGGGCACTTTTGAAATTTTCATTTTTGACCAAAATCGACAGGTCCGGGGCTTAGGGAATTTCTCATATTCCACAAAACAGTTAAAGCTCCTGTTCAAAAATGATGCTCCGAAATCAACTTCTGTCACCTTAGTGATACATTTTGGGATAGTACCTAAGTTTTAAAGCAGAAATTGCGGCACTTTTGAAATTTTCATTTTTGACCAAAATCGACAGGTCCGGGGCTTACGGAATTTCTCATATGCCACAAAATGGTTGAAGCTCCTGTTCAAAAATGATGCTCCGAAATCAACTTCTGTCACCTTAGTGATACATTTTGGGATAGTACCTAAAGTTTAAAGCAGAAATTGGGGCACTTTTGAAATTTTCATTTTTGACCAAAATCGACAGGTCCGGGGCTTAGGGAATTTCTCATATTCCACAAAACAGTTAAAGCTCCTGTTCAAAAATGATGCTCCGAAATCAACTTCTGTCACCTTAGTGATACATTTTGGGATAGTACATAAGTTTTAAAGCAGAAATTGCGGCACTTTTGAAATTTTAATTTTTGACCAAAATCGACAGGTCCGGGGCTTAGGGAATTTCTCATATGCCACAAAACGGTTGAAGCTCCTGCTCAAAAATGATGCTCCGAAATCAACTTCTGTCACCTTAGTGATACATTTTGGGATAGTACCTAAAGTTTAAAGCAGAAATTGCGGCACTTTTGAAATTTTCATTTTTGACCAAAATCGACAGGTCCGGGGCTTAGGGAATTTCTCATATGCCAAAAAACGGTTGAAGCTCCTGCTCAAAAGTGATGCTCCGAAATCAACTTCTGTCACCTTAGTGATACATTTTGGGATAGTACCTAAAGTTTAAAGCAGAAATTGGGGCACTTTTGAAATTTTCATTTTTGACCAAAATCGACAGGTCCGGGGCTTAGGGAATTTCTCATATTCCACAAAACAGTTAAATCTCCTGTTCAAAAATGATGCTCCGAAATCAACTTCTGTCACCTTAGTGATACATTTTGGGATAGTACCTAAGTTTTAAAGCAGAAATTGCGGCACTTTTGAAATTTTCATTTTTGACCAAAATCGACAGGTCCGGGGCTTAGGGAATTTCTCATATTCCACAAAACGGTTGAAGCTCCTGTTCAAAAATGATGCTCCGAAATCAACTTCTGTCACCTTAGTGATACATTTTGGGATAGTACCTAAGTTTTAAAGCAGAAATTGCGGCACTTTTGAAATTTTCATTTTTGACCAAAATCGACAGGTCCGGGGCTTAGGGAATTTCTCATATGCCACAAAACGGTTGAAGCTCCTGCTCAAAAATGATGCTCCGAAATCAACTTCTGTCACCTTAGTGATACATTTTGGGATAGTACCTAAAGTTTAAAGCAGAAATTGGGGCACTTTTGAAATTTTCATTTTTGACCAAAATCGACAGGTACGGGGCTTAGGGAATTTCTCATATGCCACAAAACGGTTGAAGCTCCTGTTCAAAAATGATGCTCCGAAATCAACTTCTGTCACCTTAGTGATACATTTTGGGATAGTACCTAAAGTTTAAAGCAGAAATTGGGGCACTTTTGAAATTTTCATTTTTGACCTAAATCGACAGGTCCGGGGCTTAGGGAATTTCTCATATTCCACAAAACAGTTAAATCTCCTGTTCAAAAATGATGCTCCGAAATCAACTTCTGTCACCTTAGTGATACATTTTGGGATAGTACCTAAGTTTTAAAGCAGAAATTGCGGCACTTTTGAAATTTTAATTTTTGACCAAAATCGACAGGTCCGGGGCTTAGGGAATTTCTCATATGCCACAAAACGGTTGAAGCTCCTGCTCAAAAATGATGCTCCGAAATCAACTTCTGTCACCTTAGTGATACATTTTGGGATAGTACCTAAAGTTTAAAGCAGAAATTGGGGCACTTTTGAAATTTTCATTTTTGACCAAAATCGACAGGTCCGGGGCTTAGGGAATTTCTCATATGTCTCAAAACTGTTGAAGCTCCTGTTCAAAAATGATGCTCCGAAATCAACTTCTGTCACCTAAGTGATACATTTTGGGATAGTACCTAAAGTTTAAAGCAGAAATTGGGGCACTTTTGAAATTTTCATTTTCGACCAAAATCGACAGGTCCGGGGCTTAGGGAATTTCTCATATGCCAAAAAACGGTTGAAGCTCCTGCTCAAAAATGATGCTCCGAAATCAACTTCTGTCACCTTAGTGATACATTTTGGGATAGTACCTAAAGTTTAAAGCAGAAATTGGGGCTCTTTTGAAATTTTAATTTTTGACCAAAATCGACAGGTCCGGGGCTTAGGGAATTTCTTATATTCCACAAAACAGTTAAAGCTCCTGTTCAAAAATGATGCTCCGAAATCAACTTCTGTCACCTAAGTGATACATTTTGGGATAGTACCTAAAGTTTAAAGCAGAAATTGGGGCACTTTTGAAATTTTCATTTTCGACCAAAATCGACAGGTCCGGGGCTTAGGGAATTTCTCATATGCCAAAAAACGGTTGAAGCTCCTGCTCAAAAATGATGCTCCGAAATCAACTTCTGTCACCTTAGTGATACATTTTGGGATAGTACCTAAGTTTTAAAGCAGAAATTGCGGCACTTTTGAAATTTTCATTTTTGACCAAAATCGACAGGTCCGGGGCTTAGGGAATTTCTCATATTCCACAAAACGGTTGAAGCTCCTGTTCAAAAATGATGCTCCGAAATCAACTTCTGTCACCTTAGTGATACATTTTGGGATAGTACCTAAGTTTTAAAGCAGAAATTGCGGCACTTTTGAAATTTTCATTTTTGACCAAAATCGACAGGTCCGGGGCTTAGGGAATTTCTCATATGCCACAAAACGGTTGAAGCTCCTGCTCAAAAATGATGCTCCGAAATCAACTTCTGTCACCTTAGTGATACATTTTGGGATAGTACCTAAAGTTTAAAGCAGAAATTGGGGCACTTTTGAAATTTTCATTTTTTAACAAAATCGACAGGTACGGGGCTTAGGGAATTTCTCATATGCCACAAAACGGTTGAAGCTCCTGTTCGAAAATGATGCTCCGAAATCAACTTCTGTCACCTTAGTGATACATTTTGGGATAGTACCTAAAGTTTAAAGCAGAAATTGGGGCACTTTTGAAATTTTCATTTTTGACCAAAATCGACAGGTCCGGGGCTTAGGGAATTTCTCATATTCCACAAAACAGTTAAATCTCCTGTTCAAAAATGATGCTCCGAAATCAACTTCTGTCACCTTAGTGATACATTTTGGGATAGTACCTAAGTTTTAAAGCAGAAATTGCGGCACTTTTGAAATTTTAATTTTTGACCAAAATCGACAGGTCCGGGGCTTAGGGAATTTCTCATATTCCACAAAACAGTTAAAGCTCCTGTTCAAAAATGATGCTCCGAAATCAACTTCTGTCACCTTAGTGATACATTTTGGGATAGTACCTAAGTTTTAAAGCAGAAATTGCGGCACTTTTGAAATTTTCATTTTTGACCAAAATCGACAGGTCCGGGGCTTAGGGAATTTCTCATATGCCACAAAACGGTTGAAGCTCCTGTTCAAAAATGATGCTCCGAAATCAACTTCTGTCACCTTAGTGATACATTTTGGGATAGTACCTAAAGTTTAAAGCAGAAATTGGGGCACTTTTGAAATTTTCATTTTTGACCAAAATCGACAGGTCCGGGGCTTAGGGAATTTCTCATATTCCACAAAACAGTTAAAGCTCCTGTTCAAAAATGATGCTCCGAAATCAACTTCTGTCACCTTAGTGGTACATTTTGGGATAGTACCTAAAGTTTTAAAGCAGAAATTGCTGCACTTTTGAAATTTTCATTTTTGACCAAAATCGACAGGTCCGGGGCTTAGGGAATTTCTCATATGCCACAAAACGGTTGAAGCTCCTGTTCAAAAATGATGCTCCGAAATCAACTTCTGTCACCTTAGTGATACATTTTGGGATAGTACCTAAAGTTTAAAGCAGAAATTGGGGCACTTTTGAAATTTTCATTTTTGACCAAAATCGACAGGTCCGGGGCTTAGGGAATTTCTCATATTCCACAAAACAGTTAAAGCTCCTGTTCAAAAATGATGCTCCGAAATCAACTTCTGTCACCTTAGTGATACATTTTGGGATAGTACCTAAGTTTTAAAGCAGAAATTGCGGCACTTTTGAAATTTTCATTTTTGACCAAAATCGACAGGTCCGGGGCTTAGGGAATTTCTCATATTCCACAAAACAGTTAAAGCTCCTGTTCAAAAATGATGCTCCGAAATCAACTTCTGTCACCTTAGTGATACATTTTGGGATAGTACCTAAGTTTTAAAGCAGAAATTGCGGCACTTTTGAAATTTTCATTTTTGACCAAAATCGACAGGTCCGGGGCTTAGGGAATTTCTCATATGCCACAAAACGGTTGAAGCTCCTGCTCAAAAATGATGCTCCGAAATCAACTTCTGTCACCTTAGTGATACATTTTGGGATAGTACCTAAAGTTTAAAGCAGAAATTGGGGCACTTTTGAAATTTTCATTTTTGACCAAAATCGACAGGTACGGGGCTTAGGGAATTTCTCATATGCCACAAAACGGTTGAAGCTCCTGTTCAAAAATGATGCTCCGAAATCAACTTCTGTCACCTTAGTGATACATTTTGGGATAGTACCTAAAGTTTAAAGCAGAAATTGGGGCACTTTTGAAATTTTCATTTTTGACCAAAATCGACAGGTCCGGGGCTTAGGGAATTTCTCATATTCCACAAAACAGTTAAAGCTCCTGTTCAAAAATGATGCTCCGAAATCAACTTCTGTCACCTTAGTGATACATTTTGGGATAGTACCTAAGTTTTAAAGCAGAAATTGCGGCACTTTTGAAATTTTATTTTTTGACCAAAATCGACAGGTCCGGGGCTTAGGGAATTTCTCATATGCCACAAAACGGTTGAAGCTCCTGCTCAAAAATGATGCTCCGAAATCAACTTCTGTCACCTTAGTGATACATTTTGGGATAGTACCTAAAGTTTAAAGCAGAAATTGGGGCACTTTTGAAATTTTCATTTTTGACCAAAATCAACAGGTCCGGGGCTTAGGGAATTTCTCTTATTCCACAAAACAGTTAAAGCTCCTGTTCAAAAATGATGCTCCGAAATCAACTTCTGTCACCTTAGTGATACATTTTGGGATAGTACCTAAGTTTTAAAGCAGAAATTGCGGCACTTTTGAAATTTTCATTTTTGACCAAAATCGACAGGTCCGGGGCTTAGGGAATTTCTCATATGCCACAAAACGGTTGAAGCTCCTGCTCAAAAATGATGCTCCGAAATCAACTTCTGTCACCTTAGTGATACATTTTGGGATAGTACCTAAAGTTTAAAGCAGAAATTGGGGCACTTTTGAAATTTTCATTTTTGACCAAAATCGACAGGTACGGGGCTTAGGGAATTTCTCATATGCCACAAAACGGTTGAAGCTCCTGTTCAAAAATGATGCTCCGAAATCAACTTCTGTCACCTTAGTGATACATTTTGGGATAGTACCTAAAGTTTAAAGCAGAAATTGGGGCACTTTTGAAATTTTCATTTTTGACCAAAATCGACAGGTCCGGGGCTTAGGGAATTTCTCATATTCCACAAAACAGTTAAAGCTCCTGTTCAAAAATGATGCTCCGAAATCAACTTCTGTCACCTTAGTGATACATTTTGGGATAGTACCTAAGTTTTAAAGCAGAAATTGCGGCACTTTTGAAATTTTAATTTTTGACCAAAATCGACAGGTCCGGGGCTTAGGGAATTTCTCATATGCCACAAAACGGTTGTAGCTCCTGTTCAAAAATGATGCTCCGAAATCAACTTCTGTCACCTTAGTGATACATTTTGGGATAGTACCTAAAGTTTAAAGCAGAAATTGGGGCTCTTTTGAAATTTTAATTTTTGACCAAAATCGACAGGTCCGGGGCTTAGGGAATTTCTTATATTCCACAAAACAGTTAAAGCTCCTGTTCAAAAATGATGCTCCGAAATCAACTTCTGTCACCTAAGTGATACATTTTGGGATAGTACCTAAAGTTTAAAGCAGAAATTGGGGCACTTTTGAAATTTTCATTTTCGACCAAAATCGACAGGTCCGGGGCTTAGGGAATTTCTCATATGCCAAAAAACGGTTGAAGCTCCTGCTCAAAAATGATGCTCCGAAATCAACTTCTGTCACCTTAGTGATACATTTTGGGATAGTACCTAAGTTTTAAAGCAGAAATTGCGGCACTTTTGAAATTTTCATTTTTGACCAAAATCGACAGGTCCGGGGCTTAGGGAATTTCTCATATGCCACAAAACGGTTGAAGCTCCTGCTCAAAAATGATGCTCCGAAATCAACTTCTGTCACCTTAGTGATACATTTTGGGATAGTACCTAAAGTTTAAAGCAGAAATTGGGGCACTTTTGAAATTTTCATTTTTTAACAAAATCGACAGGTACGGGGCTTAGGGAATTTCTCATATGCCACAAAACGGTTGAAGCTCCTGCTCAAAAATGATGCTCCGAAATCAACTTCTGTCACCTTAGTGATACATTTTGGGATAGTACCTAAAGTTTAAAGCAGAAATTGGGGCACTTTTGAAATTTTCATTTTTTAACAAAATCGACAGGTACGGGGCTTAGGGAATTTCTCATATGCCACAAAACGGTTGAAGCTCCTGTTCGAAAATGATGCTCCGAAATCAACTTCTGTCACCTTAGTGATACATTTTGGGATAGTACCTAAAGTTTAAAGCAGAAATTGGGGCACTTTTGAAATTTTCATTTTTGACCAAAATCGACAGGTCCGGGGCTTAGGGAATTTCTCATATTCCACAAAACAGTTAAATCTCCTGTTCAAAAATGATGCTCCGAAATCAACTTCTGTCACCTTAGTGATACATTTTGGGATAGTACCTAAGTTTTAAAGCAGAAATTGCGGCACTTTTGAAATTTTAATTTTTGACCAAAATCGACAGGTCCGGGGCTTAGGGAATTTCTCATATTCCACAAAACAGTTAAAGCTCCTGTTCAAAAATGATGCTCCGAAATCAACTTCTGTCACCTTAGTGATACATTTTGGGATAGTACCTAAGTTTTAAAGCAGAAATTGCGGCACTTTTGAAATTTTCATTTTTGACCAAAATCGACAGGTCCGGGGCTTAGGGAATTTCTCATATGCCACAAAACGGTTGAAGCTCCTGTTCAAAAATGATGCTCCGAAATCAACTTCTGTCACCTTAGTGATACATTTTGGGATAGTACCTAAAGTTTAAAGCAGAAATTGGGGCACTTTTGAAATTTTCATTTTTGACCAAAATCAACAGGTCCGGGGCTTAGGGAATTTCTCTTATTCCACAAAACAGTTAAAGCTCCTGTTCAAAAATGATGCTCCGAAATCAACTTCTGTCACCTTAGTGATACATTTTGGGATAGTACCTAAGTTTTAAAGCAGAAATTGCGGCACTTTTGAAATTTTCATTTTTGACCAAAATCGACAGGTCCGGGGCTTAGGGAATTTCTCATATGCCACAAAACGGTTGAAGCTCCTGCTCAAAAATGATGCTCCGAAATCAACTTCTGTCACCTTAGTGATACATTTTGGGATAGTACCTAAAGTTTAAAGCAGAAATTGGGGCACTTTTGAAATTTTCATTTTTGACCAAAATCGACAGGTACGGGGCTTAGGGAATTTCTCATATGCCACAAAACGGTTGAAGCTCCTGTTCAAAAATGATGCTCCGAAATCAACTTCTGTCACCTTAGTGATACATTTTGGGATAGTACCTAAAGTTTAAAGCAGAAATTGGGGCACTTTTGAAATTTTCATTTTTGACCAAAATCGACAGGTCCGGGGCTTAGGGAATTTCTCATATTCCACAAAACAGTTAAAGCTCCTGTTCAAAAATGATGCTCCGAAATCAACTTCTGTCACCTTAGTGATACATTTTGGGATAGTACCTAAGTTTTAAAGCAGAAATTGCGGCACTTTTGAAATTTTAATTTTTGACCAAAATCGACAGGTCCGGGGCTTAGGGAATTTCTCATATGCCACAAAACGGTTGTAGCTCCTGTTCAAAAATGATGCTCCGAAATCAACTTCTGTCACCTTAGTGATACATTTTGGGATAGTACCTAAAGTTTAAAGCAGAAATTGGGGCACTTTTGAAATTTTAATTTTTGACCAAAATCGACAGGTCCGGGGCTTAGGGAATTTCTCATATGCCACAAAACGGTTGAAGCTCCTGCTCAAAAATGATGCTCCGAAATCAACTTCTGTCACCTTAGTGATACATTTTGGGATAGTACCTAAAGTTTAAAGCAGAAATTGGGGCACTTTTGAAATTTTCATTTTTGACCAAAATCGACAGGTACGGGGCTTAGGGAATTTCTCATATGCCACAAAACGGTTGAAGCTCCTGTTCAAAAATGATGCTCCGAAATCAACTTCTGTCACCTTAGTGATACATTTTGGGATAGTACCTAAAGTTTAAAGCAGAAATTGGGGCACTTTTGAAATTTTCATTTTTGACCAAAATCGACAGGTCCGGGGCTTAGGGAATTTCTCATATTCCACAAAACAGTTAAAGCTCCTGTTCAAAAATGATGCTCCGAAATCAACTTCTGTCACCTTAGTGATACATTTTGGGATAGTACCTAAGTTTTAAAGCAGAAATTGCGGCACTTTTGAAATTTTAATTTTTGACCAAAATCGACAGGTCCGGGGCTTAGGGAATTTCTCATATGCCACAAAACGGTTGTAGCTCCTGTTCAAAAATGATGCTCCGAAATCAACTTCTGTCACCTTAGTGATACATTTTGGGATAGTACCTAAAGTTTAAAGCAGAAATTGGGGCACTTTTGAAATTTTCATTTTTGACCAAAATCGACAGGTCCGGGGCTTAGGGAATTTCTCATATGCCACAAAACGGTTGAAGCTCCTGCTCAAAAATGATGCTCCGAAATCAACTTCTGTCACCTTAGTGATACATTTTGGGATAGTACCTAAAGTTTAAAGCAGAAATTGGGGCACTTTTGAAATTTTCATTTTTGACCAAAATCGACAGGTCCGGGGCTTAGGGAATTTCTCATATGCCACAAAACGGTTGAAGCTCCTGCTCAAAAATGATGCTCCGAAATCAACTTCTGTCACCTTAGTGATACATTTTGGGATAGTACCTAAAGTTTAAAGCAGAAATTGGGGCACTTTTGAAATTTTCATTTTTGACCAAAATCGACAGGTCCGGGGCTTAGGGAATTTCTCATATGCCACAAAACGGTTGAAGCTCCTGCTCAAAAATGATGCTCCGAAATCAACTTCTGTCACCTTAGTGATACATTTTGGGATAGTACCTAAAGTTTAAAGCAGAAATTGGGGCACTTTTGAAATTTTCATTTTTGACCAAAATCGACAGGTCCGGGGCTTAGGGAATTTCTCATATGCCACAAAACGGTTGAAGCTCCTGCTCAAAAATGATGCTCCGAAATCAACTTCTGTCACCTTAGTGATACATTTTGGGATAGTACCTAAAGTTTAAAGCAGAAATTGGGGCACTTTTGAAATTTTCATTTTTGACCAAAATCGACAGGTCCGGGGCTTAGGGAATTTCTCATATTCCACAAAACAGTTAAAGCTCCTGTTCAAGAATGATGCTCTGAAATCAACTTCTGTCACCTTAGTAAAACATTTTGGGATAGTACCTAAGTTTTAAAGCAGAAATTGCGGCACTTTTGAAATTTTCATTTTTGACCAAAATCGACAGGTCCGGGGCTTAGGGAATTTCTCATATGCCACAAAACGGTTGAAGCTCCTGCTCAAAAATGATGCTCCGAAATCAACTTCTGTCACCTTAGTGATACATTTTGGGATAGTACCTAAAGTTTAAAGCAGAAATTGGGGCACTTTTGAAATTTTCAATTTTGACCAAAATCGACAGGTCCGGGGCTTAGGGAATTTCTCATATGCCACAAAACGGTTGAAGCTCCTGCTCAAAAATGATGCTCCGAAATCAACTTCTGTCACCTTAGTGATACATTTTGGGATAGTACCTAAAGTTTAAAGCAGAAATTGGGGCACTTTTGAAATTTTCATTTTTGACCAAAATCGACAGGTCCGGGGCTTAGGGAATTTCTCATATGTTTCAAAATTGTTGAAGCTCCTGTTCAAAAATGATGCTCCGAAATCAACTTCTGTCACCTAAGTGATACATTTTGGGATAGTACCTAAAGTTTAAAGCAGAAATTGGGGCACTTTTGAAATTTTCATTTTTGACCAAAATCGACAGGTCCGGGGCTTAGGTAATTTCTCATATTCCACAAAACAGTGAAAGCTCCTGTTCAAAAATGATGCTCCGAAATCAACTTCTGTCACCTTAGTGATACATTTTGGGATAGTACCTAAGTTTTAAAGCAGAAATTGCGGCACTTTTGAAATTTTCATTTTTGACCAAAATCGACAGGTCCGGGGCTTAGGGAATTTCTCATATTCCACAAAACAGTTAAAGCTCCTGTTCAAAAATGATGCTCCGAAATCAACTTCTGTCACCTTAGTGATACATTTTGGGATAGTACCTAAGTTTTAAAGCAGAAATTGCGGCACTTTTGAAATTTTCATTTTTGACCAAAATCGACAGGTCCGGGGCTTAGGGAATTTCTCATATTCCACAAAACAGTTAAAGCTCCTGTTCAAAAATGATGCTCCGAAATCAACTTCTGTCACCTTAGTGATACATTTTGGGATAGTACCTAAGTTTTAAAGCAGAAATTGCGGCACTTTTGAAATTTTCATTTTTGACCAAAATCGACAGGTCCGGGGCTTAGGGAATTTCTCATATGCCACAAAACGGTTGAAGCTCCTGCTCAAAAATGATGCTCCGAAATCAACTTCTGTCACCTTAGTGATACATTTTGGGATAGTACCTAAAGTTTAAAGCAGAAATTGGGGCACTTTTGAAATTTTCATTTTTGACCAAAATCGACAGGTCCGGGGCTTAGGGAATTTCTCATATTCCACAAAACAGTTAAAGCTCCTGTTCAAAAATGATGCTCCGAAATCAACTTCTGTCACCTTAGTGATACATTTTGGGATAGTACCTAAGTTTTAAAGCAGAAATTGCGGCACTTTTGAAATTTTCATTTTTGACCAAAATCGACAGGTCCGGGGCTTAGGGAATTTCTCATATGCCACAAAACGGTTGTAGCTCCTGTTCAAAAATGATGCTCCGAAATCAACTTCTGTCACCTTAGTGATACATTTTGGGATAGTACCTAAAGTTTAAAGCAGAAATTGGGGCACTTTTGAAATTTTCATTTTTGACCAAAATCGACAGGTACGGGGCTTAGGGAATTTCTCATATGCCACAAAACGGTTGAAGCTCCTGTTCAAAAATGATGCTCCGAAATCAACTTCTGTCACCTTAGTGATACATTTTGGGATAGTACCTAAAGTTTAAAGCAGAAATTGGGGCACTTTTGAAATTTTCATTTTTGACCAAAATCGACAGGTCCAGGGCTTAGGGAATTTCTCATATTCCACAAAACAGTTAAAGCTCCTGTTCAAAAATGATGCTCCGAAATCAACTTCTGTCACCTTAGTGATACATTTTGGGATAGTACCTAAGTTTTAAAGCAGAAATTGCGGCACTTTTGAAATTTTCATTTTTGACCAAAATCGACAGGTCCGGGGCTTAGGGAATTTCTCATATGCCACAAAACGGTTGTAGCTCCTGTTCAAAAATGATGCTCCGAAATCAACTTCTGTCACCTTAGTGATACATTTTGGGATAGTACCTAAAGTTTAAAGCAGAAATTGGGGCACTTTTGAAATTTTCATTTTTGACCAAAATCGACAGGTACGGGGCTTAGGGAATTTCTCATATGCCACAAAACGGTTGAAGCTCCTGTTCAAAAATGATGCTCCGAAATCAACTTCTGTCACCTTAGTGATACATTTTGGGATAGTACCTAAAGTTTAAAGCAGAAATTGGGGCACTTTTGAAATTTTCATTTTTGACCAAAATCGACAGGTCCGGGGCTTAGGGAATTTCTCATATTCCACAAAACAGTTAAAGCTCCTGTTCAAAAATGATGCTCCGAAATCAACTTCTGTCACCTTAGTGATACATTTTGGGATAGTACCTAAGTTTTAAAGCAGAAATTGCGGCACTTTTGAAATTTTCATTTTGACCAAAATCGACAGGTCCGGGGCTTAGGGAATTTCTCATATGCCACAAAACGGTTGAAGCTCCTGCTCAAAAATGATGCTCCGAAATCAACTTCTGTCACCTTAGTGATACATTTTGGGATAGTACCTAAAGTTTAAAGCAGAAATTGGGGCACTTTTGAAATTTTCATTTTTGACCAAAATCGACAGGTACGGGGCTTAGGGAATTTCTCATATGCCACAAAACGGTTGTAGCTCCTGTTCAAAAATGATGCTCCGAAATCAACTTCTGTCACTTTAGTGATACATTTTGGGATAGTACCTAAAGTTTAAAGCAGAAATTGGGGCACTTTTGAAATTTTCATTTTTGACCAAAATCGATAGGTACGGGGCTTAGGGAATTTCTCATATGCCACAAAACGGTTGAAGCTCCTGTTCAAAAATGATGCTCCGAAATCAACTTCTGTCACCTTAGTGATACATTTTGGGATAGTACCTAAAGTTTAAAGCAGAAATTGGGGCACTTTTGAAATTTTCATTTTTGACCAAAATCGACAGGTCCGGGGCTTAGGGAATTTCTCATATGCCACAAAACGGTTGAAGCTCCTGTTCAAAAATGATGCTCCGAAATCAACTTCTGTCACCTTAGTGATACATTTTGGGATAGTACCTAAAGTTTAAAGCAGAAATTGGGGCACTTTTGAAATTTTCATTTTTGACCAAAATCGACAGGTCCGGGGCTTAGGGAATTTCTCATATTCCACAAAACAGTTAAAGCTCCTGTTCAAAAATGATGCTCCGAAATCAACTTCTGTCACCTTAGTGATACATGTTGGGATAGTACCTAAGTTTTAAAGCAGAAATTGCGGCACTTTTGAAATTTTCATTTTTGACCAAAATCGACAGGTCCGGGGCTTAGGGAATTTCTCATATGCCACAAAACGGTTGTAGCTCCTGTTCAAAAATGATGCTCCGAAATCAACTTCTGTCACCTTAGTGATACATTTTGGGATAGTACCTAAAGTTTAAAGCAGAAATTGGGGCACTTTTGAAATTTTCATTTTTGACCAAAATCGACAGGTACGGGGCTTAGGGAATTTCTCATATGCCACAAAACGGTTGAAGCTCCTGTTCAAAAATGATGCTCCGAAATCAACTTCTGTCACCTTAGTGATACATTTTGGGATAGTACCTAAAGTTTAAAGCAGAAATTGGGGCACTTTTGAAATTTTCATTTTTGACCAAAATCGACAGGTCCGGGGCTTAGGGAATTTCTCATATTCCACAAAACAGTTAAAGCTCCTGTTCAAAAATGATGCTCCGAAATCAACTTCTGTCACCTTAGTGATACATTTTGGGATAGTACCTAAGTTTTAAAGCAGAAATTGCGGCACTTTTGAAATTTTCATTTTGACCAAAATCGACAGGTCCGGGGCTTAGGGAATTTCTCATATGCCACAAAACGGTTGAAGCTCCTGCTCAAAAATGATGCTCCGAAATCAACTTCTGTCACCTTAGTGATACATTTTGGGATAGTACCTAAAGTTTAAAGCAGAAATTGGGGCACTTTTGAAATTTTCATTTTTGACCAAAATCGACAGGTCCGGGGCTTAGGGAATTTCTCATATTCCACAAAACAGTTAAAGCTCCTGTTCAAAAATGATGCTCCGAAATCAACTTCTGTCACCTTAGTGATACATTTTGGGATAGTACCTAAGTTTTAAAGCAGAAATTGCGGCACTTTTGAAATTTTAATTTTTGACCAAAATCGACAGGTCCGGGGCTTAGGGAATTTCTCATATGCCACAAAACGGTTGTAGCTCCTGTTCAAAAATGATGCTCCGAAATCAACTTCTGTCACCTTAGTGATACATTTTGGGATAGTACCTAAAGTTTAAAGCAGAAATTGGGGCACTTTTGAAATTTTCATTTTTGACCAAAATCGACAGGTACGGGGCTTAGGGAATTTCTCATATGCCACAAAATGGTTGAAGCTCCTGTTCAAAAATGATGCTCCGAAATCAACTTCTGTCACCTTAGTGATACATTTTGGGATAGTACCTAAAGTTTAAAGCAGAAATTGGGGCACTTTTGAAATTTTCATTTTTGACCAAAATCGACAGGTCCGGGGCTTAGGGAATTTCTCATATTCCACAAAACAGTTAAAGCTCCTGTTCAAAAATGATGCTCCGAAATCAACTTCTGTCACCTTAGTGATACATTTTGGGATAGTACCTAAGTTTTAAAGCAGAAATTGCGGCACTTTTGAAATTTTCATTTTTGACCAAAATCGACAGGTCCGGGGCTTAGGGAATTTCTCATATGCCACAAAACGGTTGAAGCTCCTGCTCAAAAATGATGCTCCGAAATCAACTTCTGTCACCTAAGTGATACATTTTGGGATAGTACCTAAGTTTTAAAGCAGAAATTGCGGCACTTTTGAAATTTTCATTTTTGACCAAAATCGACAGGTCCGGGGCTTAGGGAATTTCTCATATGTCTCAAAACTGTTGAAGCTCCTGTTCAAAAATGATGCTCCGAAATCAACTTCTGTCACCTAAGTGATACATTTTGGGATAGTATCTAAAGTTTAAAGCAGAAATTGGGGCACTTTTGAAATTTTCATTTTTGACCAAAATCGACAGGTCCGGGGCTTAGGGAATTTCTCATATTCCACAAAACAGTTAAAGCTCCTGTTCAAAAATGATGCTCCGAAATCAACTTCTGTCACCTTAGTGATACATTTTGGGATAGTACCTAAGTTTTAAAGCAGAAATTGCGGCAATTTTGAAATTTTCATTTTTGACCAAAATTGACAGGTCCGGGGCTTAGGGAATTTCTCATATGCCACAAAACGGTTGTAGCTCCTGTTCAAAAATGATGCTCCGAAATCAACTTCTGTCACCTTAGTGATACATTTTGGGATAGTACCTAAAGTTTAAAGCAGAAATTGGGGCACTTTTGAAATTTTCATTTTTGACCAAAATCGATAGGTACGGGGCTTAGGGAATTTCTCATATGCCACAAAACGGTTGAAGCTCCTGTTTAAAAATGATGCTCCGAAATCAACTTCTGTCACCTTAGTGATACATTTTGGGATAGTACCTAAAGTTTAAAGCAGAAATTGGGGCACTTTTGAAATTTTAATTTTTGACCAAAATCGACAGGTCCGGGGCTTAGGGAATTTCTCATATTCCACAAAACAGTTAAAGCTCCTGTTCAAAAATGATGCTCCGAAATCAACTTCTGTCACCTTAGTGATACATTTTGGGATAGTACCTAAGTTTTAAAGCAGAAATTGCGGCACTTTTGAAATTTTCATTTTTGACCAAAATCGACAGGTCCGGGGCTTAGGGAATTTCTCATATGCCACAAAACGGTTGAAGCTCCTGTTCAAAAATGATGCTCCGAAATCAACTTCTGTCACCTTAGTGATACATTTTGGGATAGTACCTAAAGTTTAAAGCAGAAATTGGGGCACATTTGAAATTTTCATTTTTGACCAAAATCGACAGGTCCGGGGCTTAGGGAATTTCTCATATTCCACAAAACAGTTAAAGCTCCTGTTCAAAAATGATGCTCCGAAATCAACTTCTGTCACCTTAGTGGTACATTTTGGGATAGTACCTAAGTTTTAAAGCAGAAATTGCTGCACTTTTGAAATTTTCATTTTTGACCAAAATCGACAGGTCCGGGGCTTAGGGAATTTTTCATATGCCACAAAACGGTTGAAGCTCCTGTTCAAAAATGATGCTCCGAAATCAACTTCTGTCACCTTAGTGATACATTTTGGGATAGTACCTAAAGTTTAAAGCAGAAATTGGGGCACTTTTGAAATTTTCATTTTTGACCAAAATCGACAGGTCCGGGGCTTAGGGAATTTCTCATATTCCACAAAACAGTTAAAGCTCCTGTTCAAGAATGATGCTCTGAAATCGACTTCTGTCACCTTAGTGATACATTTTGGGATAGTACCTAAGTTTTAAAGCAGAAATTGCGGCACTTTTGAAATTTTCATTTTTGACCAAAATCGACAGGTCCGGGGCTTAGGGAATTTCTCATATTCCACAAAACAGTTAAAGCTCCTGTTCAAAAATGATGCTCCGAAATCAACTTCTGTCACCTTAGTGATACATTTTGGGATAGTACCTAAGTTTTAAAGCAGAAATTGCGGCACTTTTGAAATTTTCATTTTTGACCAAAATCGACAGGTACGGGGCTTAGGGAATTTCTCATATGCCACAAAACGGTTGAAGCTCCTGTTCAAAAATGATGCTCCGAAATCAACTTCTGTCACCTTAGTGATACATTTTGGGATAGTACCTAAAGTTTAAAGCAGAAATTGGGGCACTTTTGAAATTTTCATTTTTGACCAAAATCGACAGGTCCGGGGCTTAGGGAATTTCTCATATTCCACAAAACAGTTAAAGCTCCTGTTCAAAAATGATGCTCCGAAATCAACTTCTGTCACCTTAGTGATACATTTTGGGATAGTACCTAAGTTTTAAAGCAGAAATTGCGGCACTTTTGAAATTTTCATTTTGACCAAAATCGACAGGTCCGGGGCTTAGGGAATTTCTCATATGCCACAAAACGGTTGAAGCTCCTGCTCAAAAATGATGCTCCGAAATCAACTTCTGTCACCTTAGTGATACATTTTGGGATAGTACCTAAAGTTTAAAGCAGAAATTGGGGCACTTTTGAAATTTTCATTTTTGACCAAAATCGACAGGTCCGGGGCTTAGGGAATTTCTCATATTCCACAAAACAGTTAAAGCTCCTGTTCAAAAATGATGCTCCGAAATCAACTTCTGTCACCTTAGTGATACATTTTGGGATAGTACCTAAGTTTTAAAGCAGAAATTGCGGCACTTTTGAAATTTTAATTTTTGACCAAAATCGACAGGTCCGGGGCTTAGGGAATTTCTCATATGCCACAAAACGGTTGTAGCTCCTGTTCAAAAATGATGCTCCGAAATCAACTTCTGTCACCTTAGTGATACATTTTGGGATAGTACCTAAAGTTTAAAGCAGAAATTGGGGCACTTTTGAAATTTTCATTTTTGACCAAAATCGACAGGTACGGGGCTTAGGGAATTTCTCATATGCCACAAAATGGTTGAAGCTCCTGTTCAAAAATGATGCTCCGAAATCAACTTCTGTCACCTTAGTGATACATTTTGGGATAGTACCTAAAGTTTAAAGCAGAAATTGGGGCACTTTTGAAATTTTCATTTTTGACCAAAATCGACAGGTCCGGGGCTTAGGGAATTTCTCATATTCCACAAAACAGTTAAAGCTCCTGTTCAAAAATGATGCTCCGAAATCAACTTCTGTCACCTTAGTGATACATTTTGGGATAGTACCTAAGTTTTAAAGCAGAAATTGCGGCACTTTTGAAATTTTCATTTTTGACCAAAATCGACAGGTCCGGGGCTTAGGGAATTTCTCATATGCCACAAAACGGTTGAAGCTCCTGCTCAAAAATGATGCTCCGAAATCAACTTCTGTCACCTAAGTGATACATTTTGGGATAGTACCTAAGTTTTAAAGCAGAAATTGCGGCACTTTTGAAATTTTCATTTTTGACCAAAATCGACAGGTCCGGGGCTTAGGGAATTTCTCATATGTCTCAAAACTGTTGAAGCTCCTGTTCAAAAATGATGCTCCGAAATCAACTTCTGTCACCTAAGTGATACATTTTGGGATAGTATCTAAAGTTTAAAGCAGAAATTGGGGCACTTTTGAAATTTTCATTTTTGACCAAAATCGACAGGTCCGGGGCTTAGGGAATTTCTCATATTCCACAAAACAGTTAAAGCTCCTGTTCAAAAATGATGCTCCGAAATCAACTTCTGTCACCTTAGTGATACATTTTGGGATAGTACCTAAGTTTTAAAGCAGAAATTGCGGCAATTTTGAAATTTTCATTTTTGACCAAAATTGACAGGTCCGGGGCTTAGGGAATTTCTCATATGCCACAAAACGGTTGTAGCTCCTGTTCAAAAATGATGCTCCGAAATCAACTTCTGTCACCTTAGTGATACATTTTGGGATAGTACCTAAAGTTTAAAGCAGAAATTGGGGCACTTTTGAAATTTTCATTTTTGACCAAAATCGATAGGTACGGGGCTTAGGGAATTTCTCATATGCCACAAAACGGTTGAAGCTCCTGTTTAAAAATGATGCTCCGAAATCAACTTCTGTCACCTTAGTGATACATTTTGGGATAGTACCTAAAGTTTAAAGCAGAAATTGGGGCACTTTTGAAATTTTAATTTTTGACCAAAATCGACAGGTCCGGGGCTTAGGGAATTTCTCATATTCCACAAAACAGTTAAAGCTCCTGTTCAAAAATGATGCTCCGAAATCAACTTCTGTCACCTTAGTGATACATTTTGGGATAGTACCTAAGTTTTAAAGCAGAAATTGCGGCACTTTTGAAATTTTCATTTTTGACCAAAATCGACAGGTCCGGGGCTTAGGGAATTTCTCATATGCCACAAAACGGTTGAAGCTCCTGCTCAAAAATGATGCTCCGAAATCAACTTCTGTCACCTAAGTGATACATTTTGGGATAGTACCTAAGTTTTAAAGCAGAAATTGCGGCACTTTTGAAATTTTCATTTTTGACCAAAATCGACAGGTCCGGGGCTTAGGGAATTTCTCATATGTCTCAAAACTGTTGAAGCTCCTGTTCAAAAATGATGCTCCGAAATCAACTTCTGTCACCTAAGTGATACATTTTGGGATAGTATCTAAAGTTTAAAGCAGAAATTGGGGCACTTTTGAAATTTTCATTTTTGACCAAAATCGACAGGTCCGGGGCTTAGGGAATTTCTCATATTCCACAAAACAGTTAAAGCTCCTGTTCAAAAATGATGCTCCGAAATCAACTTCTGTCACCTTAGTGATACATTTTGGGATAGTACCTAAGTTTTAAAGCAGAAATTGCGGCAATTTTGAAATTTTCATTTTTGACCAAAATTGACAGGTCCGGGGCTTAGGGAATTTCTCATATGCCACAAAACGGTTGTAGCTCCTGTTCAAAAATGATGCTCCGAAATCAACTTCTGTCACCTTAGTGATACATTTTGGGATAGTACCTAAAGTTTAAAGCAGAAATTGGGGCACTTTTGAAATTTTCATTTTTGACCAAAATCGATAGGTACGGGGCTTAGGGAATTTCTCATATGCCACAAAACGGTTGAAGCTCCTGTTTAAAAATGATGCTCCGAAATCAACTTCTGTCACCTTAGTGATACATTTTGGGATAGTACCTAAAGTTTAAAGCAGAAATTGGGGCACTTTTGAAATTTTAATTTTTGACCAAAATCGACAGGTCCGGGGCTTAGGGAATTTCTCATATTCCACAAAACAGTTAAAGCTCCTGTTCAAAAATGATGCTCCGAAATCAACTTCTGTCACCTTAGTGATACATTTTGGGATAGTACCTAAGTTTTAAAGCAGAAATTGCGGCACTTTTGAAATTTTCATTTTTGACCAAAATCGACAGGTCCGGGGCTTAGGGAATTTCTCATATGCCACAAAACGGTTGAAGCTCCTGTTCAAAAATGATGCTCCGAAATCAACTTCTGTCACCTTAGTGATACATTTTGGGATAGTACCTAAAGTTTAAAGCAGAAATTGGGGCACATTTGAAATTTTCATTTTTGACCAAAATCGACAGGTCCGGGGCTTAGGGAATTTCTCATATTCCACAAAACAGTTAAAGCTCCTGTTCAAAAATGATGCTCCGAAATCAACTTCTGTCACCTTAGTGGTACATTTTGGGATAGTACCTAAGTTTTAAAGCAGAAATTGCTGCACTTTTGAAATTTTCATTTTTGACCAAAATCGACAGGTCCGGGGCTTAGGGAATTTTTCATATGCCACAAAACGGTTGAAGCTCCTGTTCAAAAATGATGCTCCGAAATCAACTTCTGTCACCTTAGTGATACATTTTGGGATAGTACCTAAAGTTTAAAGCAGAAATTGGGGCACTTTTGAAATTTTCATTTTTGACCAAAATCGACAGGTCCGGGGCTTAGGGAATTTCTCATATTCCACAAAACAGTTAAAGCTCCTGTTCAAGAATGATGCTCTGAAATCGACTTCTGTCACCTTAGTGATACATTTTGGGATAGTACCTAAGTTTTAAAGCAGAAATTGCGGCACTTTTGAAATTTTCATTTTTGACCAAAATCGACAGGTCCGGGGCTTAGGGAATTTCTCATATTCCACAAAACAGTTAAAGCTCCTGTTCAAAAATGATGCTCCGAAATCAACTTCTGTCACCTTAGTGATACATTTTGGGATAGTACCTAAGTTTTAAAGCAGAAATTGCGGCACTTTTGAAATTTTCATTTTTGACCAAAATCGACAGGTCCGGGGCTTAGGGAATTTCTCATATGCCACAAAACGGTTGAAGCTCCTGCTCAAAAATGATGCTCCGAAATCAACTTCTGTCACCTTAGTGATACATTTTGGGATAGTACCTAAAGTTTAAAGCAGAAATTGGGGCACTTTTGAAATTTTCATTTTTGACCAAAATCGACAGGTACGGGGCTTAGGGAATTTCTCATATGCCACAAAACGGTTGAAGCTCCTGTTCAAAAATGATGCTCCGAAATCAACTTCTGTCACCTTAGTGATACATTTTGGGATAGTACCTAAAGTTTAAAGCAGAAATTGGGGCACTTTTGAAATTTTCATTTTTGACCAAAATTGACAGGTCCGGGGCTTAGGGAATTTCTCATATTCCACAAAACAGTTAAAGCTCCTGTTCAAAAATGATGCTCCGAAATCAACTTCTGTCACCTTAGGGATACATTTTGGGATAGTACCTAAGTTTTAAAGCAGAAATTGCGGCACTTTTGAAATTTTAATTTTTGACCAAAATCGACAGGTCCGGGGCTTAGGGAATTTCTCATATGCCACAAAACGGTTGAAGCTCCTGCTCAAAAATGATGCTCCGAAATCAACTTCTGTCACCTTAGTGATACATTTTGGGATAGTACCTAAAGTTTAAAGCAGAAATTGGGGCACTTTTGAAATTTTCATTTTTGACCAAAATCGACAGGTCCGGGGCTTAGGGAATTTCTCATATGTCTCAAAATTGTTGAAGCTCCTGTTCAAAAATGATGCTCCGAAATCAACTTCTGTCACCTAAGTGATACATTTTGGGATAGTACCTAAAGTTTAAAGCAGAAATTGGGGCACTTTTGAAATTTTAATTTTTGACCAAAATCGACAGGTCCTGCCGGGGCTTAGGTAATTTCTCATATTCCACAAAACAGTGAAAGCTCCTGTTCAAAAATGATGCTCCGAAATCAACTTCTGTCACCTTAGTGATACATTTTGGGATAGTACCTAAGTTTTAAAGCAGAAATTGCGGCACTTTTGAAATTTTCATTTTTGACCAAAATCGACAGGTTCGGGGCTTAGGGAATTTCTCATATGCCACAAAACGGTTGAAGCTCCTGTTCAAAAATGATGCTCCGAAATCAACTTCTGTCACCTTAGTGATACATTTTGGGATAGTACCTAAAGTTTAGAGCAGAAATTGGGGCACTTTTGAAATTTTAATTTTTGACCAAAATCGACAGGTCCGGGGCTTAGGGAATTTCTCATATTCCACAAAACAGTTAAAGCTCCTGTTCAAAAATGATGCTCCGAAATCAACTTCTGTCACCTTAGTGATACATTTTGGGATAGTACCTAAGTTTTAAAGCAGAAATTGCGGCACTTTTGAAATTTTCATTTTTGACCAAAATCGACAGGTCCGGGGCTTAGGGAATTTCTCATATGCCACAAAACGGTTGAAGCTCCTGTTCAAAAATGATGCTCCGAAATCAACTTCTGTCACCTTAGTGATACATTTTGGGATAGTACCTAAAGTTTAAAGCAGAAATTGGGGCACTTTTGAAATTTTCATTTTTGACCAAAATCGACAGGTCCGGGGCTTAGGGAATTTCTCATATTCCACAAAACAGTTAAAGCTCCTGTTCAAAAATGATGCTCCGAAATCAACTTCTGTCACCTTAGTGGTACATTTTGGGATAGTACCTAAGTTTTAAAGCAGAAATTGCTGCACTTTTGAAATTTTCATTTTTGACCAAAATCGACAGGTCCGGGGCTTAGGGAATTTCTCATATGCCACAAAACGGTTGAAGCTCCTGTTCAAAAATGATGCTCCGAAATCAACTTCTGTCACCTTAGTGATACATTTTGGGATAGTACCTAAAGTTTAAAGCAGAAATTGGGGCACTTTTGAAATTTTCATTTTTGACCAAAATCGACAGGTCCGGGGCTTAGGGAATTTCTCATATTCCACAAAACAGTTAAAGCTCCTGTTCAAAAATGATGCTCCGAAATCAACTTCTGTCACCTTAGTGATACATTTTGGGATAGTACCTAAGTTTTAAAGCAGAAATTGCGGCACTTTTGAAATTTTCATTTTTGACCAAAATCGACAGGTCCGGGGCTTAGGGAATTTCTCATATTCCACAAAACGGTTGAAGCTCCTGCTCAAAAATGATGCTCCGAAATCAACTTCTGTCACCTTAGTGATACATTTTGGGATAGTACCTAAAGTTTAAAGCAGAAATTGGGGCACTTTTGAAATTTTCATTTTTGACCAAAATCGACAGGTACGGGGCTTAGGGAATTTCTCATATGCCACAAAACGGTTGAAGCTCCTGTTCAAAAATGATGCTCCGAAATCAACTTCTGTCACCTTAGTGATACATTTTGGGATAGTACCTAAAGTTTAAAGCAGAAATTGGGGCACTTTTGAAATTTTCATTTTTGACCAAAATCGACAGGTCCGGGGCTTAGGGAATTTCTCATATTCCACAAAACAGTTAAAGCTCCTGTTCAAAAATGATGCTCCGAAATCAACTTCTGTCACCTTAGTGATACATTTTGGGATAGTACCTAAGTTTTAAAGCAGAAATTGCGGCACTTTTGAAATTTTCATTTTTGACCAAAATCGACAGGTCCGGGGCTTAGGGAATTTCTCATATGCCACAAAACGGTTGTAGCTCCTGTTCAAAAATGATGCTCCGAAATCAACTTCTGTCACCTTAGTGATACATTTTGGGATAGTACCTAAAGTTTAAAGCAGAAATTGGGGCACTTTTGAAATTTTCATTTTTGACCAAAATCGACAGGTACGGGGCTTAGGGAATTTCTCATATGCCACAAAACGGTTGAAGCTCCTGTTCAAAAATGATGCTCCGAAATCAACTTCTGTCACCTTAGTGATACATTTTGGGATAGTACCTAAAGTTTAAAGCAGAAATTGGGGCACTTTTGAAATTTTCATTTTTGACCAAAATCGACAGGTCCGGGGCTTAGGGAATTTCTCATATTCCACAAAACAGTTAAAGCTCCTGTTCAAAAATGATGCTCCGAAATCAACTTCTGTCACCTTAGTGATACATTTTGGGATAGTACCTAAGTTTTAAAGCAGAAATTGCGGCACTTTTGAAATTTTCATTTTTGACCAAAATCGACAGGTCCGGGGCTTAGGGAATTTCTCATATTCCACAAAACAGTTAAAGCTCCTGTTCAAAAATGATGCTCCGAAATCAACTTCTGTCACCTTAGTGGTACATTTTGGGATAGTACCTAAGTTTTAAAGCAGAAATTGCTGCACTTTTGACATTTTCATTTTTGACCAAAATCGACAGGTCCGGGGCTTAGGGAATTTCTCATATGCCACAAAACGGTTGAAGCTCCTGTTCAAAAATTATGCTCCGAAATCAACTTCTGTCACCTTAGTGATACATTTTGGGATAGTACCTAAAGTTTAAAGCAGAAATTGGGGCACTTTTGAAATTTTCATTTTTGACCAAAATCGACAGGTCCGGGGCTTAGGGAATTTCTCATATTCCACAAAACAGTTAAAGCTCCTGTTCAAAAATGATGCTCCGAAATCAACTTCTGTCACCTTAGTGATACATTTTGGGATAGTACCTAAGTTTTAAAGCAGAAATTGCGGCACTTTTGAAATTTTCATTTTTGACCAAAATCGACAGGTCCGGGGCTTAGGGAATTTCTCATATTCCACAAAACAGTTAAAGCTCCTGTTCAAAAATGATGCTCCGAAATCAACTTCTGTCACCTTAGTGGTACATTTTGGGATAGTACCTAAGTTTTAAAGCAGAAATTGCTGCACTTTTGACATTTTCATTTTTGACCAAAATCGACAGGTCCGGGGCTTAGGGAATTTCTCATATGCCACAAAACGGTTGAAGCTCCTGTTCAAAAATTATGCTCCGAAATCAACTTCTGTCACCTTAGTGATACATTTTGGGATAGTACCTAAAGTTTAAAGCAGAAATTGGGGCACTTTTGAAATTTTCATTTTTGACCAAAATCGACAGGTCCGGGGCTTAGGGAATTTCTCATATTCCACAAAACAGTTAAAGCTCCTGTTCAAAAATGATGCTCCGAAATCAACTTCTGTCACCTTAGTGATACATTTTGGGATAGTACCTAAGTTTTAAAGCAGAAATTGCGGCACTTTTGAAATTTTCATTTTTGACCAAAATCGACAGGTCCGGGGCTTAGGGAATTTCTCATATTCCACAAAACAGTTAAATCTCCTGTTCAAAAATGATGCTCCGAAATCAACTTCTGTCACCTTAGTGATACATTTTGGGATAGTACCTAAGTTTTAAAGCAGAAATTGCGGCACTTTTGAAATTTTCATTTTTGACCAAAATCGACAGGTCCGGGGCTTAGGGAATTTCTCATATGCCACAAAACGGTTGAAGCTCCTGCTCAAAAATGATGCTCCGAAATCAACTTCTGTCACCTTAGTGATACATTTTGGGATAGTACCTAAAGTTTAAAGCAGAAATTGGGGCACTTTTGAAATTTTCATTTTTGACCAAAATCGACAGGTACGGGGCTTAGGGAATTTCTCATATGCCACAAAACGGTTGAAGCTCCTGTTCAAAAATGATGCTCCGAAATCAACTTCTGTCACCTTAGTGAAACATTTTGGGATAGTACCTAAAGTTTAAAGCAGAAATTGGGGCACTTTTGAAATTTTCATTTTTGACCAAAATCGACAGGTCTGGGGCTTAGGGAATTTCTCATATTCCACAAAACAGTTAAAGCTCCTGTTCAAAAATGATGCTCCGAAATCAACTTCTGTCACCTTAGTGATACATTTTGGGATAGTACCTAAGTTTTAAAGCAGAAATTGCGGCACTTTTGAAATTTTCATTTTTGACCAAAATCGACAGGTCCGGGGCTTAGGGAATTTCTCATATGCCACAAAACGGTTGAAGCTCCTGCTCAAAAATGATGCTCCGAAATCAACTTCTGTCACCTTAGTGATACATTTTGGGATAGTACCTAAAGTTTAAAGCAGAAATTGGGGCACTTTTGAAATTTTCATTTTTGACCAAAATCGACAGGTCCGGGGCTTAGGGAATTTCTCTTATTCCACAAAACAGTTAAAGCTCCTGTTCAAAAATGATGCTCCGAAATCAACTTCTGTCACCTTAGTGATACATTTTGGGATAGTACCTAAGTTTTAAAGCAGAAATTGCGGCACTTTTGAAATTTTCATTTTTGACCAAAATCGACAGGTCCAGGGCTTAGGGAATTTCTCATATGCCACAAAACGGTTGAAGCTCCTGCTCAAAAATGATGCTCCGAAATCAACTTCTGTCACCTTAGTGATACATTTTGGGATAGTACCTAAGTTTTAAAGCAGAAATTGCGGCACTTTTGAAATTTTCATTTTTGACCAAAATCGACAGGTCCGGGGCTTAGGGAATTTCTCATATGCCACAAAACGGTTGAAGCTCCTGTTCAAAAATGATGCTCCGAAATCAACTTCTGTCACCTTAGTGATACATTTTGGGATAGTACCTAAAGTTTAAAGCAGAAATTGGGGCACTTTTGAAATTTTCATTTTTGACCAAAATCGACAGGTCCGGGGCTTAGGGAATTTCTCATATTCCACAAAACAGTTAAAGCTCCTGTTCAAAAATGATGCTCCGAAATCAACTTCTGTCACCTTAGTGGTACATTTTGGGATAGTACCTAAGTTTTAAAGCAGAAATTGCTGCACTTTTGAAATTTTCATTTTTGACCAAAATCGACAGGTCCGGGGCTTAGGGAATTTCTCATATGCCACAAAACGGTTGAAGCTCCTGTTCAAAAATGATGCTCCGAAATCAACTTCTGTCACCTTAGTGATACATTTTGGGATAGTACCTAAGTTTTAAAGCAGAAATTGCGGCACTTTTGAAATTTTCATTTTTGACCAAAATCGACAGGTCTGGGGCTTAGGGAATTTCTCATATTCCACAAAACAGTTAAAGCTCCTGTTCAAAAATGATGCTCCGAAATCAATTTCTGTCACCTTAGTGATACATTTTGGGATAGTACCTAAGTTTTAAAGAAGAAATTGCGGCACTTTTGAAATTTTCATTTTTGACCAAAATCGACAGGTCCGGGGCTTAGGGAATTTCTCATATGCCACAAAACGGTTGAAGCTCCTGCTCAAAAATGATGCTCCGAAATCAACTTCTGTCACCTTAGTGATACATTTTGGGATAGTACCTAAAGTTTAAAGCAGAAATTGGGGCACTTTTGAAATTTTCATTTTTGACCAAAATCGACAGGTATGGGGCTTAGGGAATTTCTCATATGCCACAAAACGGTTGAAGATCCTGTTCAAAAATGATGCTCCGAAATCAACTTCTGTCACCTTAGTGATACATTTTGGGATAGTACCTAAAGTTTAAAGCAGAAATTGGGGCACTTTTGAAATTTTCATTTTTGACCAAAATCGACAGGTCCGGGGCTTAGGGAATTTCTCATATTCCACAAAACAGTTAAAGCTCCTGTTCAAAAATGATGCTCCGAAATCAACTTCTGTCACCTTAGTGATACATTTTGGGATAGTACCTAAAGTTTAAAGCAGAAATTGGGGCACTTTTGAAATTTTCATTTTTGACCAAAATCGACAGGTACGGGGCTTAGGGAATTTCTCATATGCCACAAAACGGTTGAAGCTCCTGTTCAAAAATGATGCTCCGAAATCAACTTCTGTCACCTTAGTGATACATTTTGGGATAGTACCTAAGTTTTAAAGCAGAAATTGCGGCACTTTTGAAATTTTCATTTTTGACCAAAATCGACAGGTCCAGGGCTTAGGGAATTTCTCATATGCCACAAAACGGTTGAAGCTCCTGCTCAAAAATGATGCTCCGAAATCAACTTCTGTCACCTTAGTGATACATTTTGGGATAGTACCTAAGTTTTAAAGCAGAAATTGCGGCACTTTTGAAATTTTCATTTTTGACCAAAATCGACAGGTCCGGGGCTTAGGGAATTTCTCATATGCCACAAAACTGTTGAAGCTCCTGTTCAAAAATGATGCTCCGAAATCAACTTCTGTCACCTTAGTGATACATTTTGGGATAGTACCTAAAGTTTAAAGCAGAAATTGGGGCACTTTTGAAATTTTCATTTTTGACCAAAATCGACAGGTCTGGGGCTTAGGGAATTTCTCATATTCCACAAAACAGTTAAAGCTCCTGTTCAAAAATGATGCTCCGAAATCAATTTCTGTCACCTTAGTGATACATTTTGGGATAGTACCTAAGTTTTAAAGCAGAAATTGCGGCACTTTTGAAATTTTCATTTTTGACCAAAATCGACAGGTCCGGGGCTTAGGGAATTTCTCATATGCCACAAAACGGTTGAAGCTCCTGCTCAAAAATGATGCTCCGAAATCAACTTCTGTCACCTTAGTGATACATTTTGGGATAGTACCTAAAGTTTAAAGCAGAAATTGGGGCACTTTTGAAATTTTCATTTTTGACCAAAATCGACAGGTCCGGGGCTTAGGGAATTTCTCATATTCCACAAAACAGTTAAAGCTCCTGTTCAAAAATGATGCTCCGAAATCAACTTCTGTCACCTTAGTGATACATTTTGGGATAGTACCTAAAGTTTAAAGCAGAAATTGGAGCACTTTTGAAATTTTCATTTTTGACCAAAATCGACAGGTACGGGGCTTAGGGAATTTCTCATATGCCACAAAACGGTTGAAGCTCCTGTTCAAAAATGATGCTCCGAAATCAACTTCTGTCACCTTAGTGATACATTTTGGGATAGTACCTAAAGTTTAAAGCAGAAATTGGGGCACTTTTGAAATTTTCATTTTTGACCAAAATCGACAGGTCCGGGGCTTAGGGAATTTCTCATATTCCACAAAACAGTTAAAGCTCCTGTTCAAAAATGATGCTCCGAAATCAACTTCTGTCACCTTAGTGATACATTTTGGGATAGTACCTAAGTTTTAAAGCAGAAATTGCGGCACTTTTGAAATTTTAATTTTTGACCAAAATCGACAGGTCCGGAGCTTAGGGAATTTCTCATATGCCACAAAACGGTTGAAGCTCCTGCTCAAAAATGATGCTCCGAAATCAACTTCTGTCACCTTAGTGATACATTTTGGGATAGTACCTAAAGTTTAAAGCAGAAATTGGGGCACTTTTGAAATTTTCATTTTTGACCAAAATCGACAGGTCCGGGGCTTAGGGAATTTCTCTTATTGCACAAAACAGTTAAAGCTCCTGTTCAAAAATGATGCTCCGAAATCAATTTCTGTCACCTTAGTGATACATTTTGGGATAGCACCTAAGTTTTAAAGCAGAAATTGCGGCACTTTTGAAATTTTCATTTTTGACCAAAATCGACAGGTCCGGGGCTTAGGGAATTTCTCATATGCCACAAAACGGTTGAAGCTCCTGCTCAAAAATGATGCTCCGAAATCAACTTCTGTCACCTTAGTGATACATTTTGGGATAGTACCTAAAGTTTAAAGCAGAAATTGGGGCACTTTTGAAATTTTCATTTTTGACCAAAATCGACAGGTACGGGGCTTAGGGAATTTCTCATATGCCACAAAACGGTTGAAGCTCCTGTTCAAAAATGATGCTCCGAAATCAACTTCTGTCACCTTAGTGATACATTTTGGGATAGTACCTAAAGTTTAAAGCAGAAATTGGGGCACTTTTGAAATTTTCATTTTTGACCAAAATCGACAGGTCCGGGGCTTAGGGAATTTCTCATACTCCACAAAACAGTTAAAGCTCCTGTTCAAAAATGATGCTCCGAAATCAACTTCTGTCACCTTAGTGATACATTTTGGGATAGTACCTAAAGTTTAAAGCAGAAATTGGGGCACTTTTGAAATTTTCATTTTTGACCAAAATCGACAGGTACGGGGCTTAGGGAATTTCTCATATGCCACAAAACGGTTGAAGCTCCTGTTCAAAAATGATGCTCCGAAATCAACTTCTGTCACCTTAGTGATACATTTTGGGATAGTACCTAAAGTTTAAAGCAGAAATTGGGGCACTTTTGAAATTTTCATTTTTGACCAAAATCGACAGGTCCGGGGCTTAGGGAATTTCTCATATTCCACAAAACAGTTAAAGCTCCTGTTCAAAAATGATGCTCCGAAATCAACTTCTGTCACCTTAGTGATACATTTTGGGATAGTACCTAAGTTTTAAAGCAGAAATTGCGGCACTTTTGAAATTTTCATTTTTGACCAAAATCGACAGGTCCAGGGCTTAGGGAATTTCTCATATGCCACAAAACGGTTGAAGCTCCTGCTCAAAAATGATGCTCCGAAATCAACTTCTGTCACCTTAGTGATACATTTTGGGATAGTACCTAAGTTTTAAAGCAGAAATTGCGGCACTTTTGAAATTTTCATTTTTGACCAAAATCGACAGGTCCAGGGCTTAGGGAATTTCTCATATGCCACAAAACGGTTGAAGCTCCTGTTCAAAAATGATGCTCCGAAATCAACTTCTGTCACCTTAGTGATACATTTTGGGATAGTACCTAAAGTTTAAAGCAGAAATTGGGGCACTTTTGAAATTTTCATTTTTGACCAAAATCGACAGGTCCGGGGCTTAGGGAATTTCTCATATGCCACAAAACGGTTGAAGCTCCTGTTCAAAAATGATGCTCCGAAATCAACTTCTGTCACCTTAGTGATACATTTTGGGATAGTACCTAAAGTTTAAAGCAGAAATTGGGGCACTTTTGAAATTTTCATTTTTGACCAAAATCGACAGGTCCGGGGCTTAGGGAATTTCTCATATTCCACAAAACAGTTAAAGCTCCTGTTCAAAAATGATGCTCCGAAATCAACTTCTGTCACCTTAGTGATACATTTTGGGATAGTACCTAAGTTTTAAAGCAGAAATTGCGGCACTTTTGAAATTTTCATTTTTGACCAAAATCGACAGGTCTGGGGCTTAGGGAATTTCTCATATTCCACAAAACAGTTAAAGCTCCTGTTCAAAAATGATGCTCCAAAATCAACTTCTGTCACCTTAGTGATACATTTTGGGATAGTACCTAAGTTTTAAAGCAGAAATTGCGGCACTTTTGAAATTTTCATTTTTGACCAAAATCGACAGGTCCGGGGCTTAGGGAATTTCTCATATGCCACAAAACGGTTGAAGCTCCTGCTCAAAAATGATGCTCCGAAATCAACTTCTGTCACCTTAGTGATACATTTTGGGATAGTACCTAAAGTTTAAAGCAGAAATTGGGGCACTTTTGAAATTTTCATTTTTGACCAAAATCGACAGGTACGGGGCTTAGGGAATTTCTCATATGCCACAAAATGGTTGAAGCTCCTGTTCAAAAATGATGCTCCGAAATCAACTTCTGTCACCTTAGTGATACATTTTGGGATAGTACCTAAAGTTTAAAGCAGAAATTGGGGCACTTTTGAAATTTTCATTTTTGACCAAAATCGACAGGTCCGGGGCTTAGGGAATTTCTCATATTCCACAAAACAGTTAAAGCTCCTGTTCAAAAATGATGCTCCGAAATCAACTTCTGTCACCTTAGTGATACATTTTGGGATAGTACCTAAGTTTTAAAGCAGAAATTGCGGCACTTTTGAAATTTTAATTTTTGACCAAAATCGACAGGTCCGGAGCTTAGGGAATTTCTCATATGCCACAAAACGGTTGAAGCTCCTGCTCAAAAATGATGCTCCGAAATCAACTTCTGTCACCTTAGTGATACATTTTGGGATAGTACCTAAAGTTTAAAGCAGAAATTGGGGCACTTTTGAAATTTTCATTTTTGACCAAAATCGACAGGTCCGGGGCTTAGGGAATTTCTCTTATTCCACAAAACAGTTAAAGCTCCTGTTCAAAAATGATGCTCCGAAATCAACTTCTGTCACCTTAGTGATACATTTTGGGATAGTACCTAAGTTTTAAAGCAGAAATTGCGGCACTTTTGAAATTTTCATTTTTGACCAAAATCGACAGGTCCAGGGCTTAGGGAATTTCTCATATGCCACAAAACGGTTGAAGCTCCTGCTCAAAAATGATGCTCCGAAATCAACTTCTGTCACCTTAGTGATACATTTTGGGATAGTACCTAAGTTTTAAAGCAGAAATTGCGGCACTTTTGAAATTTTCATTTTTGACCAAAATCGACAGGTCCGGGGCTTAGGGAATTTCTCATATGCCACAAAACGGTTGAAGCTCCTGTTCAAAAATGATGCTCCGAAATCAACTTCTGTCACCTTAGTGATACATTTTGGGATAGTACCTAAAGTTTAAAGCAGAAATTGGGGCACTTTTGAAATTTTCATTTTTGACCAAAATCGACAGGTCCGGGGCTTAGGGAATTTCTCATATGCCACAAAACGGTTGAAGCTCCTGTTCAAAAATGATGCTCCGAAATCAACTTCTGTCACCTTAGTGATACATTTTGGGATAGTACCTAAAGTTTAAAGCAGAAATTGGGGCACTTTTGAAATTTTCATTTTTGACCAAAATCGACAGGTCCGGGGCTTAGGGAATTTCTCATATTCCACAAAACAGTTAAAGCTCCTGTTCAAAAATGATGCTCCGAAATCAACTTCTGTCACCTTAGTGATACATTTTGGGATAGTACCTAAGTTTTAAAGCAGAAATTGCGGCACTTTTGAAATTTTCATTTTTGACCAAAATCGACAGGTCTGGGGCTTAGGGAATTTCTCATATTCCACAAAACAGTTAAAGCTCCTGTTCAAAAATGATGCTCCAAAATCAACTTCTGTCACCTTAGTGATACATTTTGGGATAGTACCTAAGTTTTAAAGCAGAAATTGCGGCACTTTTGAAATTTTCATTTTTGACCAAAATCGACAGGTCCGGGGCTTAGGGAATTTCTCATATGCCACAAAACGGTTGAAGCTCCTGCTCAAAAATGATGCTCCGAAATCAACTTCTGTCACCTTAGTGATACATTTTGGGATAGTACCTAAAGTTTAAAGCAGAAATTGGGGCACTTTTGAAATTTTCATTTTTGACCAAAATCGACAGGTCCGGGGCTTAGGGAATTTCTCTTATTCCACAAAACAGTTAAAGCTCCTGTTCAAAAATGATGCTCCGAAATCAACTTCTGTCACCTTAGTGATACATTTTGGGATAGTACCTAAGTTTTAAAGCAGAAATTGCGGCACTTTTGAAATTTTCATTTTTGACCAAAATCGACAGGTCCAGGGCTTAGGGAATTTCTCATATGCCACAAAACGGTTGAAGCTCCTGCTCAAAAATGATGCTCCGAAATCAACTTCTGTCACCTTAGTGATACATTTTGGGATAGTACCTAAGTTTTAAAGCAGAAATTGCGGCACTTTTGAAATTTTCATTTTTGACCAAAATCGACAGGTCCAGGGCTTAGGGAATTTCTCATATGCCACAAAACGGTTGAAGCTCCTGTTCAAAAATGATGCTCCGAAATCAACTTCTGTCACCTTAGTGATACATTTTGGGATAGTACCTAAAGTTTAAAGCAGAAATTGGGGCACTTTTGAAATTTTCATTTTTGACCAAAATCGACAGGTCCGGGGCTTAGGGAATTTCTCATATGCCACAAAACGGTTGAAGCTCCTGTTCAAAAATGATGCTCCGAAATCAACTTCTGTCACCTTAGTGATACATTTTGGGATAGTACCTAAAGTTTAAAGCAGAAATTGGGGCACTTTTGAAATTTTCATTTTTGACCAAAATCGACAGGTCCGGGGCTTAGGGAATTTCTCATATTCCACAAAACAGTTAAAGCTCCTGTTCAAAAATGATGCTCCGAAATCAACTTCTGTCACCTTAGTGATACATTTTGGGATAGTACCTAAGTTTTAAAGCAGAAATTGCGGCACTTTTGAAATTTTCATTTTTGACCAAAATCGACAGGTCTGGGGCTTAGGGAATTTCTCATATTCCACAAAACAGTTAAAGCTCCTGTTCAAAAATGATGCTCCAAAATCAACTTCTGTCACCTTAGTGATACATTTTGGGATAGTACCTAAGTTTTAAAGCAGAAATTGCGGCACTTTTGAAATTTTCATTTTTGACCAAAATCGACAGGTCCGGGGCTTAGGGAATTTCTCATATGCCACAAAACGGTTGAAGCTCCTGCTCAAAAATGATGCTCCGAAATCAACTTCTGTCACCTTAGTGATACATTTTGGGATAGTACCTAAAGTTTAAAGCAGAAATTGGGGCACTTTTGAAATTTTCATTTTTGACCAAAATCGACAGGTACGGGGCTTAGGGAATTTCTCATATGCCACAAAATGGTTGAAGCTCCTGTTCAAAAATGATGCTCCGAAATCAACTTCTGTCACCTTAGTGATACATTTTGGGATAGTACCTAAAGTTTAAAGCAGAAATTGGGGCACTTTTGAAATTTTCATTTTTGACCAAAATCGACAGGTCCGGGGCTTAGGGAATTTCTCATATTCCACAAAACAGTTAAAGCTCCTGTTCAAAAATGATGCTCCGAAATCAACTTCTGTCACCTTAGTGATACATTTTGGGATAGTACCTAAGTTTTAAAGCAGAAATTGCGGCACTTTTGAAATTTTCATTTTTGACCAAAATCGACAGGTCTGGGGCTTAGGGAATTTCTCATATTCCACAAAACAGTTAAAGCTCCTGTTCAAAAATGATGCTCCAAAATCAACTTCTGTCACCTTAGTGATACATTTTGGGATAGTACCTAAGTTTTAAAGCAGAAATTGCGGCACTTTTGAAATTTTCATTTTTGACCAAAATCGACAGGTCCGGGGCTTAGGGAATTTCTCATATGCCACAAAACGGTTGAAGCTCCTGCTCAAAAATGATGCTCCGAAATCAACTTCTGTCACCTTAGTGATACATTTTGGGATAGTACCTAAAGTTTAAAGCAGAAATTGGGGCACTTTTGAAATTTTCATTTTTGACCAAAATCGACAGGTACGGGGCTTAGGGAATTTCTCATATGCCACAAAATGGTTGAAGCTCCTGTTCAAAAATGATGCTCCGAAATCAACTTCTGTCACCTTAGTGATACATTTTGGGATAGTACCTAAAGTTTAAAGCAGAAATTGGGGCACTTTTGAAATTTTCATTTTTGACCAAAATCGACAGGTCCGGGGCTTAGGGAATTTCTCATATTCCACAAAACAGTTAAAGCTCCTGTTCAAAAATGATGCTCCGAAATCAACTTCTGTCACCTTAGTGATACATTTTGGGATAGTACCTAAGTTTTAAAGCAGAAATTGCGGCACTTTTGAAATTTTCATTTTTGACCAAAATCGACAGGTCTGGGGCTTAGGGAATTTCTCATATTCCACAAAACAGTTAAAGCTCCTGTTCAAAAATGATGCTCCAAAATCAACTTCTGTCACCTTAGTGATACATTTTGGGATAGTACCTAAGTTTTAAAGCAGAAATTGCGGCACTTTTGAAATTTTCATTTTTGACCAAAATCGACAGGTCCGGGGCTTAGGGAATTTCTCATATGCCACAAAACGGTTGAAGCTCCTGCTCAAAAATGATGCTCCGAAATCAACTTCTGTCACCTTAGTGATACATTTTGGGATAGTACCTAAAGTTTAAAGCAGAAATTGGGGCACTTTTGAAATTTTCATTTTTGACCAAAATCGACAGGTACGGGGCTTAGGGAATTTCTCATATGCCACAAAATGGTTGAAGCTCCTGTTCAAAAATGATGCTCCGAAATCAACTTCTGTCACCTTAGTGATACATTTTGGGATAGTACCTAAAGTTTAAAGCAGAAATTGGGGCACTTTTGAAATTTTCATTTTTGACCAAAATCGACAGGTCCGGGGCTTAGGGAATTTCTCATATTCCACAAAACAGTTAAAGCTCCTGTTCAAAAATGATGCTCCGAAATCAACTTCTGTCACCTTAGTGATACATTTTGGGATAGTACCTAAGTTTTAAAGCAGAAATTGCGGCACTTTTGAAATTTTAATTTTTGACCAAAATCGACAGGTCCGGAGCTTAGGGAATTTCTCATATGCCACAAAACGGTTGAAGCTCCTGCTCAAAAATGATGCTCCGAAATCAACTTCTGTCACCTTAGTGATACATTTTGGGATAGTACCTAAAGTTTAAAGCAGAAATTGGGGCACTTTTGAAATTTTCATTTTTGACCAAAATCGACAGGTCCGGGGCTTAGGGAATTTCTCTTATTCCACAAAACAGTTAAAGCTCCTGTTCAAAAATGATGCTCCGAAATCAACTTCTGTCACCTTAGTGATACATTTTGGGATAGTACCTAAGTTTTAAAGCAGAAATTGCGGCACTTTTGAAATTTTCATTTTTGACCAAAATCGACAGGTCCAGGGCTTAGGGAATTTCTCATATGCCACAAAACGGTTGAAGCTCCTGCTCAAAAATGATGCTCCGAAATCAACTTCTGTCACCTTAGTGATACATTTTGGGATAGTACCTAAGTTTTAAAGCAGAAATTGCGGCACTTTTGAAATTTTCATTTTTGACCAAAATCGACAGGTCCGGGGCTTAGGGAATTTCTCATATGCCACAAAACGGTTGAAGCTCCTGTTCAAAAATGATGCTCCGAAATCAACTTCTGTCACCTTAGTGATACATTTTGGGATAGTACCTAAAGTTTAAAGCAGAAATTGGGGCACTTTTGAAATTTTCATTTTTGACCAAAATCGACAGGTCCGGGGCTTAGGGAATTTCTCATATGCCACAAAACGGTTGAAGCTCCTGTTCAAAAATGATGCTCCGAAATCAACTTCTGTCACCTTAGTGATACATTTTGGGATAGTACCTAAAGTTTAAAGCAGAAATTGGGGCACTTTTGAAATTTTCATTTTTGACCAAAATCGACAGGTCCGGGGCTTAGGGAATTTCTCATATTCCACAAAACAGTTAAAGCTCCTGTTCAAAAATGATGCTCCGAAATCAACTTCTGTCACCTTAGTGATACATTTTGGGATAGTACCTAAGTTTTAAAGCAGAAATTGCGGCACTTTTGAAATTTTCATTTTTGACCAAAATCGACAGGTCTGGGGCTTAGGGAATTTCTCATATTCCACAAAACAGTTAAAGCTCCTGTTCAAAAATGATGCTCCAAAATCAACTTCTGTCACCTTAGTGATACATTTTGGGATAGTACCTAAGTTTTAAAGCAGAAATTGCGGCACTTTTGAAATTTTCATTTTTGACCAAAATCGACAGGTCCGGGGCTTAGGGAATTTCTCATATGCCACAAAACGGTTGAAGCTCCTGCTCAAAAATGATGCTCCGAAATCAACTTCTGTCACCTTAGTGATACATTTTGGGATAGTACCTAAAGTTTAAAGCAGAAATTGGGGCACTTTTGAAATTTTCATTTTTGACCAAAATCGACAGGTACGGGGCTTAGGGAATTTCTCATATGCCACAAAATGGTTGAAGCTCCTGTTCAAAAATGATGCTCCGAAATCAACTTCTGTCACCTTAGTGATACATTTTGGGATAGTACCTAAAGTTTAAAGCAGAAATTGGGGCACTTTTGAAATTTTCATTTTTGACCAAAATCGACAGGTCCGGGGCTTAGGGAATTTCTCATATTCCACAAAACAGTTAAAGCTCCTGTTCAAAAATGATGCTCCGAAATCAACTTCTGTCACCTTAGTGATACATTTTGGGATAGTACCTAAGTTTTAAAGCAGAAATTGCGGCACTTTTGAAATTTTAATTTTTGACCAAAATCGACAGGTCCGGGGCTTAGGGAATTTCTCATATGCCACAAAACGGTTGAAGCTCCTGCTCAAAAATGATGCTCCGAAATCAACTTCTGTCACCTTAGTGATACATTTTGGGATAGTACCTAAAGTTTAAAGCAGAAATTGGGGCACTTTTGAAATTTTCATTTTTGACCAAAATCGACAGGTCCGGGGCTTAGGGAATTTCTCTTATTCCACAAAACAGTTAAAGCTCCTGTTCAAAAATGATGCTCCGAAATCAACTTCTGTCACCTTAGTGATACATTTTGGGATAGTACCTAAGTTTTAAAGCAGAAATTGCGGCACTTTTGAAATTTTCATTTTTGACCAAAATCGACAGGTCCAGGGCTTAGGGAATTTCTCATATGCCACAAAACGGTTGAAGCTCCTGCTCAAAAATGATGCTCCGAAATCAACTTCTGTCACCTTAGTGATACATTTTGGGATAGTACCTAAAGTTTAAAGCAGACATTGGGGCACTTTTGAAATTTTCATTTTTGACCAAAATCGACAGGTACGGGGCTTAGGGAATTTCTCATATGCCACAAAACGGTTGAAGCTCCTGTTTAAAAATGATGCTCCGAAATCAACTTCTGTCACCTTAGTGATACATTTTGGGATAGTACCTAAAGTTTAAAGCAGAAATTGGGGCACTTTTGAAATTTTCATTTTTGACCAAAATCGACAGGTCCGGGGCTTAGGGAATTTCTCATATTCCACAAAACAGTTAAAGCTCCTGTTCAAAAATGATGCTCCGAAATCAACTTCTGTCACCTTAGTGATACATTTTGGGATAGTACCTAAGTTTTAAAGCAGAAATTGCGGCACTTTTGAAATTTTAATTTTTGACCAAAATCGACAGGTCCGGGGCTTAGGGAATTTCTCATATGCCACAAAACGGTTGTAGCTCCTGTTCAAAAATGATGCTCCGAAATCAACTTCTGTCACCTTAGTGATACATTTTGGGATAGTACCTAAAGTTTAAAGCAGAAATTGGGGCACTTTTGAAATTTTCATTTTTGACCAAAATCGACAGGTACGGGGCTTAGGGAATTTCTCATATGCCACAAAACGGTTGAAGCTCCTGTTCAAAAATGATGCTCCGAAATCAACTTCTGTCACCTTAGTGATACATTTTGGGATAGTACCTAAGTTTTAAAGCAGAAATTGCGGCACTTTTGAAATTTTCATTTTTGACCAAAATCGACAGGTCCGGGGCTTAGGGAATTTCTCATATGCCACAAAACGGTTGAAGCTCCTGTTCAAAAATGATGCTCCGAAATCAACTTCTGTCACCTTAGTGATACATTTTGGGATAGTACCTAAGTTTTAAAGCAGAAATTGCGGCACTTTTGAAATTTTCATTTTTGACCAAAATCGACAGGTCTGGGGCTTAGGGAATTTCTCATATTCCACAAAACAGTTAAAGCTCCTGTTCAAAAATGATGCTCCAAAATCAACTTCTGTCACCTTAGTGATACATTTTGGGATAGTACCTAAGTTTTAAAGCAGAAATTGCGGCACTTTTGAAATTTTCATTTTTGACCAAAATCGACAGGTCCGGGGCTTAGGGAATTTCTCATATGCCACAAAACGGTTGAAGCTCCTGCTCAAAAATGATGCTCCGAAATCAACTTCTGTCACCTTAGTGATACATTTTGGGATAGTACCTAAAGTTTAAAGCAGAAATTGGGGCACTTTTGAAATTTTCATTTTTGACCAAAATCGACAGGTACGGGGCTTAGGGAATTTCTCATATGCCACAAAATGGTTGAAGCTCCTGTTCAAAAATGATGCTCCGAAATCAACTTCTGTCACCTTAGTGATACATTTTGGGATAGTACCTAAAGTTTAAAGCAGAAATTGGGGCACTTTTGAAATTTTCATTTTTGACCAAAATCGACAGGTCCGGGGCTTAGGGAATTTCTCATATTCCACAAAACAGTTAAAGCTCCTGTTCAAAAATGATGCTCCGAAATCAACTTCTGTCACCTTAGTGATACATTTTGGGATAGTACCTAAGTTTTAAAGCAGAAATTGCGGCACTTTTGAAATTTTAATTTTTGACCAAAATCGACAGGTCCGGGGCTTAGGGAATTTCTCATATGCCACAAAACGGTTGAAGCTCCTGCTCAAAAATGATGCTCCGAAATCAACTTCTGTCACCTTAGTGATACATTTTGGGATAGTACCTAAAGTTTAAAGCAGAAATTGGGGCACTTTTGAAATTTTCATTTTTGACCAAAATCGACAGGTCCGGGGCTTAGGGAATTTCTCTTATTCCACAAAACAGTTAAAGCTCCTGTTCAAAAATGATGCTCCGAAATCAACTTCTGTCACCTTAGTGATACATTTTGGGATAGTACCTAAGTTTTAAAGCAGAAATTGCGGCACTTTTGAAATTTTCATTTTTGACCAAAATCGACAGGTCCAGGGCTTAGGGAATTTCTCATATGCCACAAAACGGTTGAAGCTCCTGCTCAAAAATGATGCTCCGAAATCAACTTCTGTCACCTTAGTGATACATTTTGGGATAGTACCTAAAGTTTAAAGCAGAAATTGGGGCACTTTTGAAATTTTCATTTTTGACCAAAATCGACAGGTACGGGGCTTAGGGAATTTCTCATATGCCACAAAACGGTTGAAGCTCCTGTTTAAAAATGATGCTCCGAAATCAACTTCTGTCACCTTAGTGATACATTTTGGGATAGTACCTAAAGTTTAAAGCAGAAATTGGGGCACTTTTGAAATTTTCATTTTTGACCAAAATCGACAGGTCCGGGGCTTAGGGAATTTCTCATATTCCACAAAACAGTTAAAGCTCCTGTTCAAAAATGATGCTCCGAAATCAACTTCTGTCACCTTAGTGATACATTTTGGGATAGTACCTAAGTTTTAAAGCAGAAATTGCGGCACTTTTGAAATTTTAATTTTTGACCAAAATCGACAGGTCCGGGGCTTAGGGAATTTCTCATATGCCACAAAACGGTTGTAGCTCCTGTTCAAAAATGATGCTCCGAAATCAACTTCTGTCACCTTAGTGATACATTTTGGGATAGTACCTAAAGTTTAAAGCAGAAATTGGGGCACTTTTGAAATTTTCATTTTTGACCAAAATCGACAGGTCCGGGGCTTAGGGAATTTCTCATATGTCTCAAAACTGTTGAAGCTCCTGTTCAAAAATGATGCTCCGAAATCAACTTCTGTCACCTAAGTGATACATTTTGGGATAGTATCTAAAGTTTAAAGCAGAAATTGGGGCACTTTTGAAATTTTCATTTTTGACCAAAATCGACAGGTCCGGGGCTTAGGGAATTTCTCATATTCCACAAAACAGTTAAAGCTCCTGTTCAAAAATGATGCTCCGAAATCAACTTCTGTCACCTTAGTGATACATTTTGGGATAGTACCTAAGTTTTAAAGCAGAAATTGCGGCACTTTTGAAATTTTCATTTTTGACCAAAATTGACAGGTCCGGGGCTTAGGGAATTTCTCATATGCCACAAAACGGTTGTAGCTCCTGTTCAAAAATGATGCTCCGAAATCAACTTCTGTCACCTTAGTGATACATTTTGGGATAGTACCTAAAGTTTAAAGCAGAAATTGGGGCACTTTTGAAATTTTCATTTTTGGCCAAAATCGACAGGTCCGGGGCTTAGGGAATTTCTCATATTCCACAAAACAGTTAAAGCTCCTGTTCAAAAATGATGCTCCGAAATCAACTTCTGTCACCTTAGTGATACATTTTGGGATAGTACCTAAGTTTTAAAGCAGAAATTGCGGCACTTTTGAAATTTTCATTTTTGACCAAAATCGACAGGTCCGGGGCTTAGGGAATTTCTCATATGCCACAAAACGGTTGAAGCTCCTGTTCAAAAATGATGCTCCGAAATTAACTTCTGTCACCTTAGTGATACATTTTGGGATAGTACCTAAAGTTTAAAGCAGAAATTGGGGCACTTTTGAAATTTTCATTTTTGACCAAAATCGACAGGTCCGGGGCTTAGGGAATTTCTCATATTCCACAAAACAGTTAAAGCTCCTGTTCAAAAATGATGCTCCGAAATCAACTTCTGTCACCTTAGTGATACATTTTGGGATAGTACCTAAGTTTTAAAGCAGAAATTGCGGCACTTTTGAAATTTTAATTTTTGACCAAAATCGACAGGTCCGGGGCTTAGGGAATTTCTCATATGCCACAAAACGGTTGAAGCTCCTGCTCAAAAATGATGCTCCGAAATCAACTTCTGTCACCTTAGTGATACATTTTGGGATAGTACCTAAAGTTTAAAGCAGAAATTGGGGCACTTTTGAAATTTTCATTTTTGACCAAAATCGACAGGTCCGGGGCTTAGGGAATTTCTCATATGCCAAAAAACGGTTGAAGCTCCTGCTCAAAAATGATGCTCCGAAATCAACTTCTGTCACCTTAGTGATACATTTTGGGATAGTACCTAAAGTTTAAAGCAGAAATTGGGGCACTTTTGAAATTTTCATTTTTGACCAAAATCGACAGGTCCGGGGCTTAGGGAATTTCTCATATTCCACAAAACAGTTAAATCTCCTGTTCAAAAATGATGCTCCGAAATCAACTTCTGTCACCTTAGTGATACATTTTGGGATAGTACCTAAGTTTTAAAGCAGAAATTGCGGCACTTTTGAAATTTTCATTTTTGACCAAAATCGACAGGTCCGGGGCTTAGGGAATTTCTCATATTCCACAAAACGGTTGAAGCTCCTGTTCAAAAATGATGCTCCGAAATCAACTTCTGTCACCTTAGTGATACATTTTGGGATAGTACCTAAGTTTTAAAGCAGAAATTGCGGCACTTTTGAAATTTTCATTTTTGACCAAAATCGACAGGTCCGGGGCTTAGGGAATTTCTCATATGCCACAAAACGGTTGAAGCTCCTGTTCAAAAATGATGCTCCGAAATCAACTTCTGTCACCTTAGTGATACATTTTGGGATAGTACCTAAAGTTTAAAGCAGAAATTGGGGCACTTTTGAAATTTTCATTTTTGACCAAAATCGACAGGTCCGGGGCTTAGGGAATTTCTCATATTCCACAAAACGGTTGAAGCTCCTGTTCAAAAATGATGCTCCGAAATCAACTTCTGTCACCTTAGTGATACATTTTGGGATAGTACCTAAAGTTTAAAGCAGAAATTGGGGCACTTTTGAAATTTTCATTTTTGACCAAAATCGACAGGTCCGGGGCTTAGGGAATTTCTCATATTCCACAAAACAGTTAAAGCTCCTGTTCAAAAATGATGCTCCGAAATCAACTTCTGTCACCTTAGTGATACATTTTGGGATAGTACCTAAGTTTTAAAGCAGAAATTGCGGCACTTTTGAAATTTTAATTTTTGACCAAAATCGACAGGTCCGGGGCTTAGGGAATTTCTCATATGCCACAAAACGGTTGAAGCTCCTGCTCAAAAATGATGCTCCGAAATCAACTTCTGTCACCTTAGTGATACATTTTGGGATAGTACCTAAAGTTTAAAGCAGAAATTGGGGCACTTTTGAAATTTTAATTTTTGACCAAAATCGACAGGTCCGGGGCTTAGGGAATTTCTCATATGCCACAAAACGGTTGAAGCTCCTGCTCAAAAATGATGCTCCGAAATCAACTTCTGTCACCTTAGTGATACATTTTGGGATAGTACCTAAAGTTTAAAGCAGAAATTGGGGCACTTTTGAAATTTTCATTTTTGACCAAAATCGACAGGTCCGGGGCTTAGGGAATTTCTCATATTCCACAAAACAGTTAAAGCTCCTGTTCAAAAATGATGCTCCGAAATCAACTTCTGTCACCTTAGTGATACATTTTGGGATAGTACCTAAGTTTTAAAGCAGAAATTGCGGCACTTTTGAAATTTTCATTTTTGACCAAAATTGACAGGTCCGGGGCTTAGGGAATTTCTCATATGCCACAAAACGGTTGAAGCTCCTGCTCAAAAATGATGCTCCGAAATCAACTTCTGTCACCTTAGTGATACATTTTGGGATAGTACCTAAAGTTTAAAGCAGAAATTGGGGCACTTTTGAAATTTTCATTTTTGACCAAAATCGACAGGTCCGGGGCTTAGGGAATTTCTCATATGTCTCAAAACTGTTGAAGCTCCTGTTCAAAAATGATGCTCCGAAATCAACTTCTGTCACCTAAGTGATACATTTTGGGATAGTATCTAAAGTTTAAAGCAGAAATTGGGGCACTTTTGAAATTTTCATTTTTGACCAAAATCGACTGGTCCGGGGCTTAGGGAATTTCTCATATTCCACAAAACAGTTAAAGCTCCTGTTCAAAAATGATGCTCCGAAATCAACTTCTGTCACCTTAGTGATACATTTTGGGATAGTACCTAAGTTTTAAAGCAGAAATTGCGGCACTTTTGAAATTTTCATTTTTGACCAAAATCGACAGGTCCGGGGCTTAGGGAATTTCTCATATTCCACAAAACAGTTAAAGCTCCTGTTCAAAAATGATGCTCCGAAATCAACTTCTGTCACCTTAGTGATACATTTTGGGATAGTACCTAAGTTTTAAAGCAGAAATTGCGGCACTTTTGAAATTTTCATTTTTGACCAAAATCGACAGGTCCGGGGCTTACGGAATTTCTCATATGCCACAAAATGGTTGAAGCTCCTGTTCAAAAATGATGCTCCGAAATCAACTTCTGTCACCTTAGTGATACATTTTGGGATAGTACCTAAAGTTTAAAGCAGAAATTGGGGCACTTTTGAAATTTTCATTTTTGACCAAAATCGACAGGTCCGGGGCTTAGGGAATTTCTCATATTCCACAAAACAGTTAAAGCTCCTGTTCAAAAATGATGCTCCGAAATCAACTTCTGTCACCTTAGTGATACATTTTGGGATAGTACATAAGTTTTAAAGCAGAAATTGCGGCACTTTTGAAATTTTAATTTTTGACCAAAATCGACAGGTCCGGGGCTTAGGGAATTTCTCATATGCCACAAAACGGTTGAAGCTCCTGCTCAAAAATGATGCTCCGAAATCAACTTCTGTCACCTTAGTGATACATTTTGGGATAGTACCTAAAGTTTAAAGCAGAAATTGCGGCACTTTTGAAATTTTCATTTTTGACCAAAATCGACAGGTCCGGGGCTTAGGGAATTTCTCATATGCCACAAAACGGTTGAAGCTCCTGTTCAAAAATGATGCTCCGAAATCAACTTCTGTCACCTTAGTGATACATTTTGGGATAGTACCTAAAGTTTAAAGCAGAAATTGGGGCACTTTTGAAATTTTCATTTTTGACCAAAATCGACAGGTCCGGGGCTTAGGGAATTTCTCATATTCCACAAAACAGTTAAAGCTCCTGTTCAAAAATGATGCTCCGAAATCAACTTCTGTCACCTTAGTGATACATTTTGGGATAGTACCTAAGTTTTAAAGCAGAAATTGCGGCACTTTTGAAATTTTAATTTTTGACCAAAATCGACAGGTCCGGGGCTTAGGGAATTTCTCATATGCCACAAAACGGTTGAAGCTCCTGCTCAAAAATGATGCTCCGAAATCAACTTCTGTCACCTTAGTGATACATTTTGGGATAGTACCTAAAGTTTAAAGCAGAAATTGGGGCACTTTTGAAATTTTCATTTTTGACCAAAATCGACAGGTCCGGGGCTTAGGGAATTTCTCATATGCCAAAAAACGGTTGAAGCTCCTGCTCAAAAATGATGCTCCGAAATCAACTTCTGTCACCTTAGTGATACATTTTGGGATAGTACCTAAAGTTTAAAGCAGAAATTGGGGCACTTTTGAAATTTTCATTTTTGACCAAAATCGACAGGTCCGGGGCTTAGGGAATTTCTCATATTCCACAAAACAGTTAAATCTCCTGTTCAAAAATGATGCTCCGAAATCAACTTCTGTCACCTTAGTGATACATTTTGGGATAGTACCTAAGTTTTAAAGCAGAAATTGCGGCACTTTTGAAATTTTAATTTTTGACCAAAATCGACAGGTCCGGGGCTTAGGGAATTTCTCATATGCCACAAAACGGTTGAAGCTCCTGCTCAAAAATGATGCTCCGAAATCAACTTCTGTCACCTTAGTGATACATTTTGGGATAGTACCTAAAGTTTAAAGCAGAAATTGGGGCACTTTTGAAATTTGAATTTTTGACCAAAATCGACAGGTCCGGGGCTTAGGGAATTTCTCATATGCCACAAAACGGTTGAAGCTCCTGCTCAAAAATGATGCTCCGAAATCAACTTCTGTCACCTTAGTGATACATTTTGGGATAGTACCTAAAGTTTAAAGCAGAAATTGGGGCACTTTTGAAATTTTCATTTTTGACCAAAATCGACAGGTCCGGGGCTTAGGGAATTTCTCATATTCCACAAAACAGTTAAAGCTCCTGTTCAAAAATGATGCTCCGAAATCAACTTCTGTCACCTTAGTGATACATTTTGGGATAGTACCTAAGTTTTAAAGCAGAAATTGCGGCACTTTTGAAATTTTCATTTTTGACCAAAATTGACAGGTCCGGGGCTTAGGGAATTTCTCATATGCCACAAAACGGTTGAAGCTCCTGCTCAAAAATGATGCTCCGAAATCAACTTCTGTCACCTTAGTGATACATTTTGGGATAGTACCTAAAGTTTAAAGCAGAAATTGGGGCACTTTTGAAATTTTCATTTTTGACCAAAATCGACAGGTCCGGGGCTTAGGGAATTTCTCATATGTCTCAAAACTGTTGAAGCTCCTGTTCAAAAATGATGCTCCGAAATCAACTTCTGTCACCTAAGTGATACATTTTGGGATAGTATCTAAAGTTTAAAGCAGAAATTGGGGCACTTTTGAAATTTTCATTTTTGACCAAAATCGACTGGTCCGGGGCTTAGGGAATTTCTCATATTCCACAAAACAGTTAAAGCTCCTGTTCAAAAATGATGCTCCGAAATCAACTTCTGTCACCTTAGTGATACATTTTGGGATAGTACCTAAGTTTTAAAGCAGAAATTGCGGCACTTTTGAAATTTTCATTTTTGACCAAAATTGACAGGTCCGGGGCTTAGGGAATTTCTCATATGCCACAAAACGGTTGAAGCTCCTGCTCAAAAATGATGCTCCGAAATCAACTTCTGTCACCTTAGTGATACATTTTGGGATAGTACCTAAAGTTTAAAGCAGAAATTGGGGCACTTTTGAAATTTTCATTTTCGACCAAAATCGACAGGTCCGGGGCTTAGGGAATTTCTCATATGCCACAAAACGGTTGAAGCTCCTGCTCAAAAATGATGCTCCGAAATCAACTTCTGTCACCTTAGTGATACATTTTGGGATAGTACCTAAAGTTTAAAGCAGAAATTGGGGCACTTTTGAAATTTTAATTTTTGACCAAAATCGACAGGTCCGGGGCTTAGGGAATTTCTCATATGCCACAAAACGGTTGAAGCTCCTGCTCAAAAATGATGCTCCGAAATCAACTTCTGTCACCTTAGTGATACATTTTGGCATAGTACCTAAAGTTTAAAGCAGAAATTGGGGCACTTTTGAAATTTTCATTTTTGACCAAAATCGACAGGTCCGGGGCTTAGGGAATTTCTCATATTCCACAAAACAGTTAAAGCTCCTGTTCAAAAATGATGCTCCGAAATCAACTTCTGTCACCTTAGTGATACATTTTGGGATAGTACCTAAGTTTTAAAGCAGAAATTGCGGCACTTTTGAAATTTTCATTTTTGACCAAAATTGACAGGTCCGGGGCTTAGGGAATTTCTCATATGCCACAAAACGGTTGAAGCTCCTGCTCAAAAATGATGCTCCGAAATCAACTTCTGTCACCTTAGTGATACATTTTGGGATAGTACCTAAAGTTTAAAGCAGAAATTGGGGCACTTTTGAAATTTTCATTTTTGACCAAAATCGACAGGTCCGGGGCTTAGGGAATTTCTCATATGTCTCAAAACTGTTGAAGCTCCTGTTCAAAAATGATGCTCCGAAATCAACTTCTGTCACCTAAGTGATACACTTTGGGATAGTATCTAAAGTTTAAAGCAGAAATTGGGGCACTTTTGAAATTTTCATTTTTGACCAAAATCGACTGGTCCGGGGCTTAGGGAATTTCTCATATTCCACAAAACAGTTAAAGCTCCTGTTCAAAAATGATGCTCCGAAATCAACTTCTGTCACCTTAGTGATACATTTTGGGATAGTACCTAAGTTTTAAAGCAGAAATTGCGGCACTTTTGAAATTTTCATTTTTGACCAAAATTGACAGGTCCGGGGCTTAGGGAATTTCTCATATGCCACAAAACGGTTGTAGCTCCTGTTCAAAAATGATGCTCCGAAATCAACTTCTGTCACCTTAGTGATACATTTTGGGATAGTACCTAAAGTTTAAAGCAGAAATTGGGGCACTTTTGAAATTTTCATTTTTGACCAAAATCGACAGGTACGGGGCTTAGGGAATTTCTCATATGCCACAAAACGGTTGAAGCTCCTGTTCAAAAATGATGCTCCGAAATCAACTTCTGTCACCTTAGTGATACATTTTGGGATAGTACCTAAAGTTTAAAGCAGAAATTGGGGCACTTTTGAAATTTTCATTTTCGACCAAAATCGACAGGTCCGGGGCTTAGGGAATTTCTCATATTCCACAAAACAGTTAAAGCTCCTGTTCAAAAATGATGCTCCGAAATCAACTTCTGTCACCTTAGTGATACATTTTGGGATAGTACCTAAGTTTTAAAGCAGAAATTGCGGCACTTTTGAAATTTTCATTTTTGACCAAAATCGACAGGTCCGGGGCTTAGGGAATTTCTCATATGCCACAAAACGGTTGAAGCTCCTGTTCAAAAATGATGCTCCGAAATCAACTTCTGTCACCTTAGTGATACATTTTGGGATAGTACCTAAAGTTTAAAGCAGAAATTGGGGCACTTTTGAAATTTTCATTTTTGACCAAAATCGACAGGTCCGGGGCTTAGGGAATTTCTCATATGCCACAAAACGGTTGAAGCTCCTGTTCAAAAATGATGCTCCGAAATCAACTTCTGTCACCTTAGTGATACATTTTGGGATAGTACCTAAAGTTTAAAGCAGAAATTGGGGCACTTTTGAAATTTTCATTTTTGACCAAAATCGACAGGTCCGGGGCTTAGGGAATTTCTCATATTCCACAAAACAGTTAAAGCTCCTGTTCAAAAATGATGCTCCGAAATCAACTTCTGTCACCTTAGTGATACATTTTGGGATAGTACCTAAGTTTTAAAGCAGAAATTGCGGCACTTTTGAAATTTTCATTTTTGACCAAAATCGACAGGTCCGGGGCTTACGGAATTTCTCATATGCCACAAAACGGTTGAAGCTCCTGTTCAAAAATGATGCTCCGAAATCAACTTCTGTCACCTTAGTGATACATTTTGGGATAGTACCTAAAGTTTAAAGCAGAAATTGGGGCACTTTTGAAATTTTCATTTTTGACCAAAATCGACAGGTCCGGGGCTTAGGGAATTTCTCATATTCCACAAAACAGTTAAAGCTCCTGTTCAAAAATGATGCTCCGAAATCAACTTCTGTCACCTTAGTGATACATTTTGGGATAGTACATAAGTTTTAAAGCAGAAATTGCGGCACTTTTGAAATTTTAATTTTTGACCAAAATCGACAGGTCCGGGGCTTAGGGAATTTCTCATATGCCACAAAACGGTTGAAGCTCCTGCTCAAAAATGATGCTCCGAAATCAACTTCTGTCACCTTAGTGATACATTTTGGGATAGTACCTAAAGTTTAAAGCAGAAATTGCGGCACTTTTGAAATTTTCATTTTTGACCAAAATCGACAGGTCCGGGGCTTAGGGAATTTCTCATATGCCACAAAACGGTTGAAGCTCCTGTTCAAAAATGATGCTCCGAAATCAACTTCTGTCACCTTAGTGATACATTTTGGGATAGTACCTAAAGTTTAAAGCAGAAATTGGGGCACTTTTGAAATTTTCATTTTTGACCAAAATCGACAGGTCCGGGGCTTAGGGAATTTCTCATATTCCACAAAACAGTTAAAGCTCCTGTTCAAAAATGATGCTCCGAAATCAACTTCTGTCACCTTAGTGATACATTTTGGGATAGTACCTAAGTTTTAAAGCAGAAATTGCGGCACTTTTGAAATTTTAATTTTTGACCAAAATCGACAGGTCCGGGGCTTAGGGAATTTCTCATATGCCACAAAACGGTTGAAGCTCCTGCTCAAAAATGATGCTCCGAAATCAACTTCTGTCACCTTAGTGATACATTTTGGGATAGTACCTAAAGTTTAAAGCAGAAATTGGGGCACTTTTGAAATTTTCATTTTTGACCAAAATCGACAGGTCCGGGGCTTAGGGAATTTCTCATATGCCAAAAAACGGTTGAAGCTCCTGCTCAAAAGTGATGCTCCGAAATCAACTTCTGTCACCTTAGTGATACATTTTGGGATAGTACCTAAAGTTTAAAGCAGAAATTGGGGCACTTTTGAAATTTTCATTTTTGACCAAAATCGACAGGTCCGGGGCTTAGGGAATTTCTCATATTCCACAAAACAGTTAAATCTCCTGTTCAAAAATGATGCTCCGAAATCAACTTCTGTCACCTTAGTGATACATTTTGGGATAGTACCTAAGTTTTAAAGCAGAAATTGCGGCACTTTTGAAATTTTCATTTTTGACCAAAATCGACAGGTCCGGGGCTTAGGGAATTTCTCATATTCCACAAAACGGTTGAAGCTCCTGTTCAAAAATGATGCTCCGAAATCAACTTCTGTCACCTTAGTGATACATTTTGGGATAGTACCTAAGTTTTAAAGCAGAAATTGCGGCACTTTTGAAATTTTAATTTTTGACCAAAATCGACAGGTCCGGGGCTTAGGGAATTTCTCATATGCCACAAAACGGTTGAAGCTCCTGCTCAAAAATGATGCTCCGAAATCAACTTCTGTCACCTTAGTGATACATTTTGGGATAGTACCTAAAGTTTAAAGCAGAAATTGGGGCACTTTTGAAATTTTCATTTTTGACCAAAATCGACAGGTCCGGGGCTTAGGGAATTTCTCATATGCCAAAAAACGGTTGAAGCTCCTGTTCAAAAATGATGCTCCGAAATCAACTTCTGTCACCTTAGTGATACATTTTGGGATAGTACCTAAGTTTTAAAGCAGAAATTGCGGCACTTTTGAAATTTTCATTTTTGACCAAAATCGACAGGTCCGGGGCTTAGGGAATTTCTCATATGTCTCAAAACTGTTGAAGCTCCTGTTCAAAAATGATGCTCCGAAATCAACTTCTGTCACCTAAGTGATACATTTTGGGATAGTACCTAAAGTTTAAAGCAGAAATTGGGGCACTTTTGAAATTTTCATTTTTGACCAAAATCGACAGGTCCAGGGCTTAGGGAATTTCTCATATGCCACAAAACGGTTGAAGCTCCTGCTCAAAAATGATGCTCCGAAATCAACTTCTGTCACCTTAGTGATACATTTTGGGATAGTACCTAAAGTTTAAAGCAGAAATTGGGGCACTTTTGAAATTTTCATTTTTTAACAAAATCGACAGGTACGGGGCTTAGGGAATTTCTCATATGCCACAAAACGGTTGAAGCTCCTGTTCGAAAATGATGCTCCGAAATCAACTTCTGTCACCTTAGTGATACATTTTGGGATAGTACCTAAAGTTTAAAGCAGAAATTGGGGCACTTTTGAAATTTTCATTTTTGACCAAAATCGACAGGTCCGGGGCTTAGGGAATTTCTCATATTCCACAAAACAGTTAAATCTCCTGTTCAAAAATGATGCTCCGAAATCAACTTCTGTCACCTTAGTGATACATTTTGGGATAGTACCTAAGTTTTAAAGCAGAAATTGCGGCACTTTTGAAATTTTAATTTTTGACCAAAATCGACAGGTCCGGGGCTTAGGGAATTTCTCATATGCCACAAAACGGTTGAAGCTCCTGCTCAAAAATGATGCTCCGAAATCAACTTCTGTCACCTTAGTGATACATTTTGGGATAGTACCTAAAGTTTAAAGCAGAAATTGGGGCACTTTTGAAATTTTCATTTTTGACCAAAATCGACAGGTCCGGGGCTTAGGGAATTTCTCATATGTCTCAAAATTGTTGAAGCTCCTGTTCAAAAATGATGCTCCGAAATCAACTTCTGTCACCTAAGTGATACATTTTGGGATAGTACCTAAAGTTTAAAGCAGAAATTGGGGCACTTTTGAAATTTTAATTTTTGACCAAAATCGACAGGTCCGGGGCTTAGGGAATTTCTCATATTCCACAAAACAGTTAAAGCTCCTGTTCAAGTATGATGCTCCGAAATCAACTTCTGTCACCTTAGTGATACATTTTGGGATAGTACCTAAGTTTTAAAGCAGAAATTGCGGCACTTTTGAAATTTTCATTTTTGACCAAAATCGACAGGTCCGGGGCTTAGGGAATTTCTCATATGCCACAAAACGGTTGAAGCTCCTGTTCAAAAATGATGCTCCGAAATCAACTTCTGTCACCTTAGTGATACATTTTGGGATAGTACCTAAAGTTTAAAGCAGAAATTGGGGCACTTTTGAAATTTTCATTTTTGACCAAAATCGACAGGTCCGGGGCTTAGGGAATTTCTCATATTCCACAAAACAGTTAAAGCTCCTGTTCAAAAATGATGCTCCGAAATCAACTTCTGTCACCTTAGTGGTACATTTTGGGATAGTACCTAAAGTTTTAAAGCAGAAATTGCTGCACTTTTGAAATTTTCATTTTTGACCAAAATCGACAGGTCCGGGGCTTAGGGAATTTCTCATATGCCACAAAACGGTTGAAGCTCCTGTTCAAAAATGATGCTCCGAAATCAACTTCTGTCACCTTAGTGATACATTTTGGGATAGTACCTAAAGTTTAAAGCAGAAATTGGGGCACTTTTGAAATTTTCATTTTTGACCAAAATCGACAGGTCCGGGGCTTAGGGAATTTCTCATATTCCACAAAACAGTTAAAGCTCCTGTTCAAAAATGATGCTCCGAAATCAACTTCTGTCACCTTAGTGATACATTTTGGGATAGTACCTAAGTTTTAAAGCAGAAATTGCGGCACTTTTGAAATTTTCATTTTTGACCAAAATCGACAGGTCCGGGGCTTAGGGAATTTCTCATATTCCACAAAACAGTTAAAGCTCCTGTTCAAAAATGATGCTCCGAAATCAACTTCTGTCACCTTAGTGATACATTTTGGGATAGTACCTAAGTTTTTAAGCAGAAATTGCGGCACTTTTGAAATTTTCATTTTTGACCAAAATCGACAGGTCCGGGGCTTAGGGAATTTCTCATATGCCACAAAACGGTTGAAGCTCCTGCTCAAAAATGATGCTCCGAAATCAACTTCTGTCACCTTAGTGATACATTTTGGGATAGTACCTAAAGTTTAAAGCAGAAATTGGGGCACTTTTGAAATTTTCATTTTTGACCAAAATCGACAGGTACGGGGCTTAGGGAATTTCTCATATGCCACAAAACGGTTGAAGCTCCTGTTCAAAAATGATGCTCCGAAATCAACTTCTGTCACCTTAGTGATACATTTTGGGATAGTACCTAAAGTTTAAAGCAGAAATTGGGGCACTTTTGAAATTTTCATTTTTGACCAAAATCGACAGGTCCGGGGCTTAGGGAATTTCTCATATTCCACAAAACAGTTAAAGCTCCTGTTCAAAAATGATGCTCCGAAATCAACTTCTGTCACCTTAGTGATACATTTTGGGATAGTACCTAAGTTTTAAAGCAGAAATTGCGGCACTTTTGAAATTTTATTTTTTGACCAAAATCGACAGGTCCGGGGCTTAGGGAATTTCTCATATGCCACAAAACGGTTGAAGCTCCTGCTCAAAAATGATGCTCCGAAATCAACTTCTGTCACCTTAGTGATACATTTTGGGATAGTACCTAAAGTTTAAAGCAGAAATTGGGGCACTTTTGAAATTTTCATTTTTGACCAAAATCAACAGGTCCGGGGCTTAGGGAATTTCTCTTATTCCACAAAACAGTTAAAGCTCCTGTTCAAAAATGATGCTCCAAAATCAACTTCTGTCACCTTAGTGATACATTTTGGGATAGTACCTAAGTTTTAAAGCAGAAATTGCGGCACTTTTGAAATTTTCATTTTTGACCAAAATCGACAGGTCCGGGGCTTAGGGAATTTCTCATATGCCACAAAACGGTTGAAGCTCCTGCTCAAAAATGATGCTCCGAAATCAACTTCTGTCACCTTAGTGATACATTTTGGGATAGTACCTAAAGTTTAAAGCAGAAATTGGGGCACTTTTGAAATTTTCATTTTTGACCAAAATCGACAGGTACGGGGCTTAGGGAATTTCTCATATGCCACAAAACGGTTGAAGCTCCTGTTCAAAAATGATGCTCCGAAATCAACTTCTGTCACCTTAGTGATACATTTTGGGATAGTACCTAAAGTTTAAAGCAGAAATTGGGGCACTTTTGAAATTTTCATTTTTGACCAAAATCGACAGGTCCGGGGCTTAGGGAATTTCTCATATTCCACAAAACAGTTAAAGCTCCTGTTCAAAAATGATGCTCCGAAATCAACTTCTGTCACCTTAGTGATACATTTTGGGATAGTACCTAAGTTTTAAAGCAGAAATTGCGGCACTTTTGAAATTTTAATTTTTGACCAAAATCGACAGGTCCGGGGCTTAGGGAATTTCTCATATGCCACAAAACGGTTGTAGCTCCTGTTCAAAAATGATGCTCCGAAATCAACTTCTGTCACCTTAGTGATACATTTTGGGATAGTACCTAAAGTTTAAAGCAGAAATTGGGGCACTTTTGAAATTTTCATTTTTGACCAAAATCGACAGGTCCGGGGCTTAGGGAATTTCTCATATGCCACAAAACGGTTGAAGCTCCTGCTCAAAAATGATGCTCCGAAATCAACTTCTGTCACCTTAGTGATACATTTTGGGATAGTACCTAAAGTTTAAAGCAGAAATTGGGGCACTTTTGAAATTTTCATTTTTGACCAAAATCGACAGGTCCGGGGCTTAGGGAATTTCTCATATGCCACAAAACGGTTGAAGCTCCTGCTCAAAAATGATGCTCCGAAATCAACTTCTGTCACCTTAGTGATACATTTTGGGATAGTACCTAAAGTTTAAAGCAGAAATTGGGGCACTTTTGAAATTTTCATTTTTGACCAAAATCGACAGGTCCGGGGCTTAGGGAATTTCTCATATGTCTCAAAACTGTTGAAGCTCCTGTTCAAAAATGATGCTCCGAAATCAACTTCTGTCACCTAAGTGATACATTTTGGGATAGTACCTAAGTTTTAAAGCAGAAATTGCGGCACTTTTGAAATTTTCATTTTTGACCAAAATCGACAGGTCTGGGGCTTAGGGAATTTCTCATATGCCACAAAACGGTTGAAGCTCCTGTTCAAAAATGATGCTCCGAAATCAACTTCTGTCACCTTAGTGATACATTTTGGGATAGTACCTAAAGTTTAAAGCAGAAATTGGGGCACTTTTGAAATTTTCATTTTTGACCAAAATCGACAGGTCCGGGGCTTAGGGAATTTCTCATATTCCACAAAACAGTTAAAGCTCCTGTTCAAAAATGATGCTCCGAAATCAACTTCTGTCACCTTAGTGGTACATTTTGGGATAGTACCTAAGTTTTAAAGCAGAAATTGCTGCACTTTTGAAATTTTCATTTTTGACCAAAATCGACAGGTCCGGGGCTTAGGGAATTTCTCATATGCCACAAAACGGTTGAAGCTCCTGTTCAAAAATGATGCTCCGAAATCAACTTCTGTCACCTTAGTGATACATTTTGGGATAGTACCTAAAGTTTAAAGCAGAAATTGGGGCACTTTTGAAATTTTAATTTTTGACCAAAATCGACAGGTCCGGGGCTTAGGGAATTTCTCATATGCCACAAAACGGTTGAAGCTCCTGCTCAAAAATGATGCTCCGAAATCAACTTCTGTCACCTTAGTGATACATTTTGGGATAGTACCTAAAGTTTAAAGCAGAAATTGGGGCACTTTTGAAATTTTCATTTTTGACCAAAATCAACAGGTCCGGGGCTTAGGGAATTTCTCTTATTCCACAAAACAGTTAAAGCTCCTGTTCAAAAATGATGCTCCGAAATCAACTTCTGTCACCTTAGTGATACATTTTGGGATAGTACCTAAATTTTAAAGCAGAAATTGCGGCACTTTTGAAATTTTCATTTTTGACCAAAATCGACAGGTCCGGGGCTTAGGGAATTTCTCATATGCCACAAAACGGTTGTAGCTCCTGTTCAAAAATGATGCTCCGAAATCAACTTCTGTCACCTTAGTGATACATTTTGGGATAGTACCTAAAGTTTAAAGCAGAAATTGGGGCACTTTTGAAATTTTCATTTTTGACCAAAATCGACAGGTCCGGGGCTTAGGGAATTTCTCATATGCCACAAAACGGTTGAAGCTCCTGCTCAAAAATGATGCTCCCAAATCAACTTCTGTCACCTTAGTGATACATTTTGGGATAGTACCTAAAGTTTAAAGCAGAAATTGGGGCACTTTTGAAATTTTCATTTTTGACCAAAATCGACAGGTCCGGGGCTTAGGGAATTTCTCATATGCCACAAAACGGTTGAAGCTCCTGCTCAAAAATGATGCTCCGAAATCAACTTCTGTCACCTTAGTGATACATTTTGGGATAGTACCTAAATTTTAAAGCAGAAATTGCGGCACTTTTGAAATTTTAATTTTTGACCAAAATCGACAGGTCCGGGGCTTAGGGAATTTCTCATATGCCACAAAACGGTTGTAGCTCCTGTTCAAAAATGATGCTCCGAAATCAACTTCTGTCACCTTAGTGATACATTTTGGGATAGTACCTAAAGTTTAAAGCAGAAATTGGGGCACTTTTGAAATTTTCATTTTTGACCAAAATCGACAGGTCCGGGGCTTAGGGAATTTCTCATATGCCACAAAACGGTTGAAGCTCCTGCTCAAAAATGATGCTCCGAAATCAACTTCTGTCACCTTAGTGATACATTTTGGGATAGTACCTAAAGTTTAAAGCAGAAATTGGGGCACTTTTGAAATTTTCATTTTTGACCAAAATCGACAGGTCCGGGGCTTAGGGAATTTCTCATATTCCACAAAACGGTTGAAGCTCCTGCTCAAAAATGATGCTCCGAAATCAACTTCTGTCACCTTAGTGATACATTTTGGGATAGTACCTAAAGTTTAAAGCAGAAATTGGGGCACTTTTGAAATTTTTCATTTTTGACCAAAATCGACAGGTCCGGGGCTTAGGGAATTTCTCATATGCCACAAAACGGTTGAAGCTCCTGCTCAAAAATGATGCTCCGAAATCAACTTCTGTCACCTTAGTGATACATTTTGGGATAGTACCTAAAGTTTAAAGCAGAAATTGGGGCACTTTTGAAATTTTCATTTTTGACCAAAATCGACAGGTCCGGGGCTTAGGGAATTTCTCATATGCCACAAAACGGTTGAAGCTCCTGCTCAAAAATGATGCTCCGAAATCAACTTCTGTCACCTTAGTGATACATTTTGGGATAGTACCTAAAGTTTAAAGCAGAAATTGGGGCACTTTTGAAATTTTCATTTTTGACCAAAATCGACAGGTCCGGGGCTTAGGGAATTTCTCATATTCCACAAAACAGTTAAAGCTCCTGTTCAAGAATGATGCTCTGAAATCAACTTCTGTCACCTTAGTAAAACATTTTGGGATAGTACCTAAGTTTTAAAGCAGAAATTGCGGCACTTTTGAAATTTTCATTTTTGACCAAAATCGACAGGTCCGGGGCTTAGGGAATTTCTCATATGCCACAAAACGGTTGAAGCTCCTGCTCAAAAATGATGCTCCGAAATCAACTTCTGTCACCTTAGTGATACATTTTGGGATAGTACCTAAAGTTTAAAGCAGAAATTGGGGCACTTTTGAAATTTTCATTTTTGACCAAAATCGACAGGTACGGGGCTTAGGGAATTTCTCATATGCCACAAAACGGTTGAAGCTCCTGTTCAAAAATGATGCTCCGAAATCAACTTCTGTCACCTTAGTGATACATTTTGGGATAGTACCTAAAGTTTAAAGCAGAAATTGGGGCACTTTTGAAATTTTCATTTTTGACCAAAATTGACAGGTCCGGGGCTTAGGGAATTTCTCATATGCCACAAAACGGTTGAAGCTCCTGCTCAAAAATGATGCTCCGAAATCAACTTCTGTCACCTTAGTGATACATTTTGGGATAGTACCTAAAGTTTAAAGCAGAAATTGGGGCACTTTTGAAATTTTTCATTTTTGACCAAAATCGACAGGTCCGGGGCTTAGGGAATTTCTCATATGCCACAAAACGGTTGAAGCTCCTGCTCAAAAATGATGCTCCGAAATCAACTTCTGTCACCTTAGTGATACATTTTGGGATAGTACCTAAAGTTTAAAGCAGAAATTGGGGCACTTTTGAAATTTTCATTTTTGACCAAAATCGACAGGTCCGGGGCTTAGGGAATTTCTCATATGCCACAAAACGGTTGAAGCTCCTGCTCAAAAATGATGCTCCGAAATCAACTTCTGTCACCTTAGTGATACATTTTGGGATAGTACCTAAAGTTTAAAGCAGAAATTGGGGCACTTTTGAAATTTTCATTTTTGACCAAAATCGACAGGTCCGGGGCTTAGGGAATTTCTCATATTCCACAAAACAGTTAAAGCTCCTGTTCAAGAATGATGCTCTGAAATCAACTTCTGTCACCTTAGTAAAACATTTTGGGATAGTACCTAAGTTTTAAAGCAGAAATTGCGGCACTTTTGAAATTTTCATTTTTGACCAAAATCGACAGGTCCGGGGCTTAGGGAATTTCTCATATGCCACAAAACGGTTGAAGCTCCTGCTCAAAAATGATGCTCCGAAATCAACTTCTGTCACCTTAGTGATACATTTTGGGATAGTACCTAAAGTTTAAAGCAGAAATTGGGGCACTTTTGAAATTTTCATTTTTGACCAAAATCGACAGGTACGGGGCTTAGGGAATTTCTCATATGCCACAAAACGGTTGAAGCTCCTGTTCAAAAATGATGCTCCGAAATCAACTTCTGTCACCTTAGTGATACATTTTGGGATAGTACCTAAAGTTTAAAGCAGAAATTGGGGCACTTTTGAAATTTTCATTTTTGACCAAAATTGACAGGTCCGGGGCTTAGGGAATTTCTCATATGCCACAAAACGGTTGAAGCTCCTGCTCAAAAATGATGCTCCGAAATCAACTTCTGTCACCTTAGTGATACATTTTGGGATAGTACCTAAAGTTTAAAGCAGAAATTGGGGCACTTTTGAAATTTTCATTTTTGACCAAAATCGACAGGTCCGGGGCTTAGGGAATTTCTCATATGTTTCAAAATTGTTGAAGCTCCTGTTCAAAAATGATGCTCCGAAATCAACTTCTGTCACCTAAGTGATACATTTTGGGATAGAACCTAAAGTTTAAAGCAGAAATTGGGGCACTTTTGAAATTTTCATTTTTGACCAAAATCGACAGGTCCGGGGCTTAGGTAATTTCTCATATTCCACAAAACAGTGAAAGCTCCTGTTCAAAAATGATGCTCCGAAATCAACTTCTGTCACCTTAGTGATACATTTTGGGATAGTACCTAAGTTTTAAAGCAGAAATTGCGGCACTTTTGAAATTTTCATTTTTGACCAAAATCGACAGGTCCGGGGCTTAGGGAATTTCTCATATGCCACAAAACGGTTGAAGCTCCTGTTCAAAAATGATGCTCCGAAATCAACTTCTGTCACCTTAGTGATACATTTTGGGATAGTACCTAAAGTTTAAAGCAGAAATTGCGGCACTTTTGACATTTTAATTTTTGACCAAAATCGACAGGTCCGGGGCTTAGGGAATTTCTCATATGCCACAAAACGGTTGAAGCTCCTGCTCAAAAATGATGCTCCGAAATCAACTTCTGTCACCTTAGTGATACATTTTGGGATAGTACCTAAAGTTTAAAGCAGAAATTGGGGCACTTTTGAAATTTTCATTTTTGACCAAAATCGACAGGTCCGGGGCTTAGGGAATTTCTCATATGTTTCAAAATTGTTGAAGCTCCTGTTCAAAAATGATGCTCCGAAATCAACTTCTGTCACCTAAGTGATACATTTTGGGATAGTACCTAAAGTTTAAAGCAGAAATTGGGGCACTTTTGAAATTTTCATTTTTGACCAAAATCGACAGGTCCGGGGCTTAGGTAATTTCTCATATTCCACAAAACAGTGAAAGCTCCTGTTCAAAAATGATGCTCCGAAATCAACTTCTGTCACCTTAGTGATACATTTTGGGATAGTACCTAAGTTTTAAAGCAGAAATTGCGGCACTTTTGAAATTTTCATTTTTGACCAAAATCGACAGGTCCGGGGCTTAGGGAATTTCTCATATTCCACAAAACAGTTAAAGCTCCTGTTCAAAAATGATGCTCCGAAATCAACTTCTGTCACCTTAGTGATACATTTTGGGATAGTACCTAAGTTTTAAAGCAGAAATTGCGGCACTTTTGAAATTTTCATTTTTGACCAAAATCGACAGGTCCGGGGCTTAGGGAATTTCTCATATTCCACAAAACAGTTAAAGCTCCTGTTCAAAAATGATGCTCCGAAATCAACTTCTGTCACCTTAGTGATACATTTTGGGATAGTACCTAAGTTTTAAAGCAGAAATTGCGGCACTTTTGAAATTTTCATTTTTGACCAAAATCGACAGGTCCGGGGCTTAGGGAATTTCTCATATGCCACAAAACGGTTGAAGCTCCTGCTCAAAAATGATGCTCCGAAATCAACTTCTGTCACCTTAGTGATACATTTTGGGATAGTACCTAAAGTTTAAAGCAGAAATTGGGGCACTTTTGAAATTTTCATTTTTGACCAAAATCGACAGGTACGGGGCTTAGGGAATTTCTCATATGCCACAAAACGGTTGAAGCTCCTGTTCAAAAATGATGCTCCGAAATCAACTTCTGTCACCTTAGTGATACATTTTGGGATAGTACCTAAAGTTTAAAGCAGAAATTGGGGCACTTTTGAAATTTTCATTTTTGACCAAAATCGACAGGTCCGGGGCTTAGGGAATTTCTCATATTCCACAAAACAGTTAAAGCTCCTGTTCAAAAATGATGCTCCGAAATCAACTTCTGTCACCTTAGTGATACATTTTGGGATAGTACCTAAGTTTTAAAGCAGAAATTGCGGCACTTTTGAAATTTTAATTTTTGACCAAAATCGACAGGTCCGGGGCTTAGGGAATTTCTCATATGCCACAAAACGGTTGTAGCTCCTGTTCAAAAATGATGCTCCGAAATCAACTTCTGTCACCTTAGTGATACATTTTGGGATAGTACCTAAAGTTTAAAGCAGAAATTGGGGCACTTTTGAAATTTTCATTTTTGACCAAAATCGACAGGTCCGGGGCTTAGGGAATTTCTCATATGCCACAAAACGGTTGAAGCTCCTGCTCAAAAATGATGCTCCGAAATCAACTTCTGTCACCTTAGTGATACATTTTGGGATAGTACCTAAAGTTTAAAGCAGAAATTGGGGCACTTTTGAAATTTTCATTTTTGACCAAAATCGACAGGTCCGGGGCTTAGGGAATTTCTCATATGCCACAAAACGGTTGAAGCTCCTGCTCAAAAATGATGCTCCGAAATCAACTTCTGTCACCTTAGTGATACATTTTGGGATAGTACCTAAAGTTTAAAGCAGAAATTGGGGCACTTTTGAAATTTTCATTTTTGACCAAAATCGACAGGTCCGGGGCTTAGGGAATTTCTCATATGTCTCAAAACTGTTGAAGCTCCTGTTCAAAAATGATGCTCCGAAATCAACTTCTGTCACCTAAGTGATACATTTTGGGATAGTACCTAAGTTTTAAAGCAGAAATTGCGGCACTTTTGAAATTTTCATTTTTGACCAAAATCGACAGGTCCGGGGCTTAGGGAATTTCTCATATGCCACAAAACGGTTGAAGCTCCTGTTCAAAAATGATGCTCCGAAATCAACTTCTGTCACCTTAGTGATACATTTTGGGATAGTACCTAAAGTTTAAAGCAGAAATTGGGGCACTTTTGAAATTTTCATTTTTGACCAAAATCGACAGGTCCGGGGCTTAGGGAATTTCTCATATTCCACAAAACAGTTAAAGCTCCTGTTCAAAAATGATGCTCCGAAATCAACTTCTGTCACCTTAGTGGTACATTTTGGGATAGTACCTAAGTTTTAAAGCAGAAATTGCTGCACTTTTGAAATTTTCATTTTTGACCAAAATCGACAGGTCCGGGGCTTAGGGAATTTCTCATATGCCACAAAACGGTTGAAGCTCCTGTTCAAAAATTATGCTCCGAAATCAACTTCTGTCACCTTAGTGATACATTTTGGGATAGTACCTAAAGTTTAAAGCAGAAATTGGGGCACTTTTGAAATTTTAATTTTTGACCAAAATCGACAGGTCCGGGGCTTAGGGAATTTCTCATATGCCACAAAACGGTTGAAGCTCCTGCTCAAAAATGATGCTCCGAAATCAACTTCTGTCACCTTAGTGATACATTTTGGGATAGTACCTAAAGTTTAAAGCAGAAATTGGGGCACTTTTGAAATTTTCATTTTTGACCAAAATCAACAGGTCCGGGGCTTAGGGAATTTCTCTTATTCCACAAAACAGTTAAAGCTCCTGTTCAAAAATGATGCTCCGAAATCAACTTCTGTCACCTTAGTGATACATTTTGGGATAGTACCTAAATTTTAAAGCAGAAATTGCGGCACTTTTGAAATTTTCATTTTTGACCAAAATCGACAGGTCCGGGGCTTAGGGAATTTCTCATATGCCACAAAACGGTTGTAGCTCCTGTTCAAAAATGATGCTCCGAAATCAACTTCTGTCACCTTAGTGATACATTTTGGGATAGTACCTAAAGTTTAAAGCAGAAATTGGGGCACTTTTGAAATTTTCATTTTTGACCAAAATCGACAGGTCCGGGGCTTAGGGAATTTCTCATATGCCACAAAACGGTTGAAGCTCCTGCTCAAAAATGATGCTCCCAAATCAACTTCTGTCACCTTAGTGATACATTTTGGGATAGTACCTAAAGTTTAAAGCAGAAATTGGGGCACTTTTGAAATTTTCATTTTTGACCAAAATCGACAGGTCCGGGGCTTAGGGAATTTCTCATATGCCACAAAACGGTTGAAGCTCCTGCTCAAAAATGATGCTCCGAAATCAACTTCTGTCACCTTAGTGATACATTTTGGGATAGTACCTAAAGTTTAAAGCAGAAATTGGGGCACTTTTGAAATTTTCATTTTTGACCAAAATCAACAGGTCCGGGGCTTAGGGAATTTCTCTTATTCCACAAAACAGTTAAAGCTCCTGTTCAAAAATGATGCTCCGAAATCAACTTCTGTCACCTTAGTGATACATTTTGGGATAGTACCTAAATTTTAAAGCAGAAATTGCGGCACTTTTGAAATTTTAATTTTTGACCAAAATCGACAGGTCCGGGGCTTAGGGAATTTCTCATATGCCACAAAACGGTTGTAGCTCCTGTTCAAAAATGATGCTCCGAAATCAACTTCTGTCACCTTAGTGATACATTTTGGGATAGTACCTAAAGTTTAAAGCAGAAATTGGGGCACTTTTGAAATTTTCATTTTTGACCAAAATCGACAGGTCCGGGGCTTAGGGAATTTCTCATATGCCACAAAACGGTTGAAGCTCCTGCTCAAAAATGATGCTCCGAAATCAACTTCTGTCACCTTAGTGATACATTTTGGGATAGTACCTAAAGTTTAAAGCAGAAATTGGGGCACTTTTGAAATTTTCATTTTTGACCAAAATCGACAGGTCCGGGGCTTAGGGAATTTCTCATATTCCACAAAACGGTTGAAGCTCCTGCTCAAAAATGATGCTCCGAAATCAACTTCTGTCACCTTAGTGATACATTTTGGGATAGTACCTAAAGTTTAAAGCAGAAATTGGGGCACTTTTGAAATTTTCATTTTTGACCAAAATCGACAGGTCCGGGGCTTAGGGAATTTCTCATATGCCACAAAACGGTTGAAGCTCCTGCTCAAAAATGATGCTCCGAAATCAACTTCTGTCACCTTAGTGATACATTTTGGGATAGTACCTAAAGTTTAAAGCAGAAATTGGGGCACTTTTGAAATTTTCATTTTTGACCAAAATCGACAGGTCCGGGGCTTAGGGAATTTCTCATATGCCACAAAACGGTTGAAGCTCCTGCTCAAAAATGATGCTCCGAAATCAACTTCTGTCACCTTAGTGATACATTTTGGGATAGTACCTAAAGTTTAAAGCAGAAATTGGGGCACTTTTGAAATTTTCATTTTTGACCAAAATCGACAGGTCCGGGGCTTAGGGAATTTCTCATATTCCACAAAACAGTTAAAGCTCCTGTTCAAGAATGATGCTCTGAAATCAACTTCTGTCACCTTAGTAAAACATTTTGGGATAGTACCTAAGTTTTAAAGCAGAAATTGCGGCACTTTTGAAATTTTCATTTTTGACCAAAATCGACAGGTCCGGGGCTTAGGGAATTTCTCATATGCCACAAAACGGTTGAAGCTCCTGCTCAAAAATGATGCTCCGAAATCAACTTCTGTCACCTTAGTGATACATTTTGGGATAGTACCTAAAGTTTAAAGCAGAAATTGGGGCACTTTTGAAATTTTCATTTTTGACCAAAATCGACAGGTACGGGGCTTAGGGAATTTCTCATATGCCACAAAACGGTTGAAGCTCCTGTTCAAAAATGATGCTCCGAAATCAACTTCTGTCACCTTAGTGATACATTTTGGGATAGTACCTAAAGTTTAAAGCAGAAATTGGGGCACTTTTGAAATTTTCATTTTTGACCAAAATTGACAGGTCCGGGGCTTAGGGAATTTCTCATATGCCACAAAACGGTTGAAGCTCCTGCTCAAAAATGATGCTCCGAAATCAACTTCTGTCACCTTAGTGATACATTTTGGGATAGTACCTAAAGTTTAAAGCAGAAATTGGGGCACTTTTGAAATTTTCATTTTTGACCAAAATCGACAGGTCCGGGGCTTAGGGAATTTCTCATATGTTTCAAAATTGTTGAAGCTCCTGTTCAAAAATGATGCTCCGAAATCAACTTCTGTCACCTAAGTGATACATTTTGGGATAGAACCTAAAGTTTAAAGCAGAAATTGGGGCACTTTTGAAATTTTCATTTTTGACCAAAATCGACAGGTCCGGGGCTTAGGTAATTTCTCATATTCCACAAAACAGTGAAAGCTCCTGTTCAAAAATGATGCTCCGAAATCAACTTCTGTCACCTTAGTGATACATTTTGGGATAGTACCTAAGTTTTAAAGCAGAAATTGCGGCACTTTTGAAATTTTCATTTTTGACCAAAATCGACAGGTCCGGGGCTTAGGGAATTTCTCATATGCCACAAAACGGTTGAAGCTCCTGTTCAAAAATGATGCTCCGAAATCAACTTCTGTCACCTTAGTGATACATTTTGGGATAGTACCTAAAGTTTAAAGCAGAAATTGCGGCACTTTTGAAATTTTCATTTTTGACCAAAATCGACAGGTCCGGGGCTTAGGGAATTTCTCATATTCCACAAAACAGTTAAAGCTCCTGTTCAAAAATGATGCTCCGAAATCAACTTCTGTCACCTTAGTGATACATTTTGGGATAGTACCTAAGTTTTTAAGCAGAAATTGCGGCACTTTTGAAATTTTCATTTTTGACCAAAATCGACAGGTCCGGGGCTTAGGGAATTTCTCATATGCCACAAAACGGTTGAAGCTCCTGCTCAAAAATGATGCTCCGAAATCAACTTCTGTCACCTTAGTGATACATTTTGGGATAGTACCTAAAGTTTAAAGCAGAAATTGGGGCACTTTTGAAATTTTCATTTTTGACCAAAATCGACAGGTACGGGGCTTAGGGAATTTCTCATATGCCACAAAACGGTTGAAGCTCCTGTTCAAAAATGATGCTCCGAAATCAACTTCTGTCACCTTAGTGATACATTTTGGGATAGTACCTAAAGTTTAAAGCAGAAATTGGGGCACTTTTGAAATTTTCATTTTTGACCAAAATCGACAGGTCCGGGGCTTAGGGAATTTCTCATATTCCACAAAACAGTTAAAGCTCCTGTTCAAAAATGATGCTCCGAAATCAACTTCTGTCACCTTAGTGATACATTTTGGGATAGTACCTAAGTTTTAAAGCAGAAATTGCGGCACTTTTGAAATTTTATTTTTTGACCAAAATCGACAGGTCCGGGGCTTAGGGAATTTCTCATATGCCACAAAACGGTTGAAGCTCCTGCTCAAAAATGATGCTCCGAAATCAACTTCTGTCACCTTAGTGATACATTTTGGGATAGTACCTAAAGTTTAAAGCAGAAATTGGGGCACTTTTGAAATTTTCATTTTTGACCAAAATCAACAGGTCCGGGGCTTAGGGAATTTCTCTTATTCCACAAAACAGTTAAAGCTCCTGTTCAAAAATGATGCTCCAAAATCAACTTCTGTCACCTTAGTGATACATTTTGGGATAGTACCTAAGTTTTAAAGCAGAAATTGCGGCACTTTTGAAATTTTCATTTTTGACCAAAATCGACAGGTCCGGGGCTTAGGGAATTTCTCATATGCCACAAAACGGTTGAAGCTCCTGCTCAAAAATGATGCTCCGAAATCAACTTCTGTCACCTTAGTGATACATTTTGGGATAGTACCTAAAGTTTAAAGCAGAAATTGGGGCACTTTTGAAATTTTCATTTTTGACCAAAATCGACAGGTACGGGGCTTAGGGAATTTCTCATATGCCACAAAACGGTTGAAGCTCCTGTTCAAAAATGATGCTCCGAAATCAACTTCTGTCACCTTAGTGATACATTTTGGGATAGTACCTAAAGTTTAAAGCAGAAATTGGGGCACTTTTGAAATTTTCATTTTTGACCAAAATCGACAGGTCCGGGGCTTAGGGAATTTCTCATATTCCACAAAACAGTTAAAGCTCCTGTTCAAAAATGATGCTCCGAAATCAACTTCTGTCACCTTAGTGATACATTTTGGGATAGTACCTAAGTTTTAAAGCAGAAATTGCGGCACTTTTGAAATTTTAATTTTTGACCAAAATCGACAGGTCCGGGGCTTAGGGAATTTCTCATATGCCACAAAACGGTTGTAGCTCCTGTTCAAAAATGATGCTCCGAAATCAACTTCTGTCACCTTAGTGATACATTTTGGGATAGTACCTAAAGTTTAAAGCAGAAATTGGGGCACTTTTGAAATTTTCATTTTTGACCAAAATCGACAGGTCCGGGGCTTAGGGAATTTCTCATATGCCACAAAACGGTTGAAGCTCCTGCTCAAAAATGATGCTCCGAAATCAACTTCTGTCACCTTAGTGATACATTTTGGGATAGTACCTAAAGTTTAAAGCAGAAATTGGGGCACTTTTGAAATTTTCATTTTTGACCAAAATCGACAGGTCCGGGGCTTAGGGAATTTCTCATATGCCACAAAACGGTTGAAGCTCCTGCTCAAAAATGATGCTCCGAAATCAACTTCTGTCACCTTAGTGATACATTTTGGGATAGTACCTAAAGTTTAAAGCAGAAATTGGGGCACTTTTGAAATTTTCATTTTTGACCAAAATCGACAGGTCCGGGGCTTAGGGAATTTCTCATATGTCTCAAAACTGTTGAAGCTCCTGTTCAAAAATGATGCTCCGAAATCAACTTCTGTCACCTAAGTGATACATTTTGGGATAGTACCTAAGTTTTAAAGCAGAAATTGCGGCACTTTTGAAATTTTCATTTTTGACCAAAATCGACAGGTCTGGGGCTTAGGGAATTTCTCATATGCCACAAAACGGTTGAAGCTCCTGTTCAAAAATGATGCTCCGAAATCAACTTCTGTCACCTAAGTGATACATTTTGGGATAGTACCTAAAGTTTAAAGCAGAAATTGGGGCACTTTTGAAATTTTCATTTTTGACCAAAATCGACAGGTCCGGGGCTTAGGGAATTTCTCATATTCCACAAAACAGTTAAAGCTCCTGTTCAAAAATGATGCTCCGAAATCAACTTCTGTCACCTTAGTGGTACATTTTGGGATAGTACCTAAGTTTTAAAGCAGAAATTGCTGCACTTTTGAAATTTTCATTTTTGACCAAAATCGACAGGTCCGGGGCTTAGGGAATTTCTCATATGCCACAAAACGGTTGAAGCTCCTGTTCAAAAATGATGCTCCGAAATCAACTTCTGTCACCTTAGTGATACATTTTGGGATAGTACCTAAAGTTTAAAGCAGAAATTGGGGCACTTTTGAAATTTTAATTTTTGACCAAAATCGACAGGTCCGGGGCTTAGGGAATTTCTCATATGCCACAAAACGGTTGAAGCTCCTGCTCAAAAATGATGCTCCGAAATCAACTTCTGTCACCTTAGTGATACATTTTGGGATAGTACCTAAAGTTTAAAGCAGAAATTGGGGCACTTTTGAAATTTTCATTTTTGACCAAAATCAACAGGTCCGGGGCTTAGGGAATTTCTCTTATTCCACAAAACAGTTAAAGCTCCTGTTCAAAAATGATGCTCCGAAATCAACTTCTGTCACCTTAGTGATACATTTTGGGATAGTACCTAAATTTTAAAGCAGAAATTGCGGCACTTTTGAAATTTTCATTTTTGACCAAAATCGACAGGTCCGGGGCTTAGGGAATTTCTCATATGCCACAAAACGGTTGTAGCTCCTGTTCAAAAATGATGCTCCGAAATCAACTTCTGTCACCTTAGTGATACATTTTGGGATAGTACCTAAAGTTTAAAGCAGAAATTGGGGCACTTTTGAAATTTTCATTTTTGACCAAAATCGACAGGTCCGGGGCTTAGGGAATTTCTCATATGCCACAAAACGGTTGAAGCTCCTGCTCAAAAATGATGCTCCCAAATCAACTTCTGTCACCTTAGTGATACATTTTGGGATAGTACCTAAAGTTTAAAGCAGAAATTGGGGCACTTTTGAAATTTTCATTTTTGACCAAAATCGACAGGTCCGGGGCTTAGGGAATTTCTCATATGCCACAAAACGGTTGAAGCTCCTGCTCAAAAATGATGCTCCGAAATCAACTTCTGTCACCTTAGTGATACATTTTGGGATAGTACCTAAATTTTAAAGCAGAAATTGCGGCACTTTTGAAATTTTAATTTTTGACCAAAATCGACAGGTCCGGGGCTTAGGGAATTTCTCATATGCCACAAAACGGTTGTAGCTCCTGTTCAAAAATGATGCTCCGAAATCAACTTCTGTCACCTTAGTGATACATTTTGGGATAGTACCTAAAGTTTAAAGCAGAAATTGGGGCACTTTTGAAATTTTCATTTTTGACCAAAATCGACAGGTCCGGGGCTTAGGGAATTTCTCATATGCCACAAAACGGTTGAAGCTCCTGCTCAAAAATGATGCTCCGAAATCAACTTCTGTCACCTTAGTGATACATTTTGGGATAGTACCTAAAGTTTAAAGCAGAAATTGGGGCACTTTTGAAATTTTCATTTTTGACCAAAATCGACAGGTCCGGGGCTTAGGGAATTTCTCATATTCCACAAAACGGTTGAAGCTCCTGCTCAAAAATGATGCTCCGAAATCAACTTCTGTCACCTTAGTGATACATTTTGGGATAGTACCTAAAGTTTAAAGCAGAAATTGGGGCACTTTTGAAATTTTTCATTTTTGACCAAAATCGACAGGTCCGGGGCTTAGGGAATTTCTCATATGCCACAAAACGGTTGAAGCTCCTGCTCAAAAATGATGCTCCGAAATCAACTTCTGTCACCTTAGTGATACATTTTGGGATAGTACCTAAAGTTTAAAGCAGAAATTGGGGCACTTTTGAAATTTTCATTTTTGACCAAAATCGACAGGTCCGGGGCTTAGGGAATTTCTCATATGCCACAAAACGGTTGAAGCTCCTGCTCAAAAATGATGCTCCGAAATCAACTTCTGTCACCTTAGTGATACATTTTGGGATAGTACCTAAAGTTTAAAGCAGAAATTGGGGCACTTTTGAAATTTTCATTTTTGACCAAAATCGACAGGTCCGGGGCTTAGGGAATTTCTCATATTCCACAAAACAGTTAAAGCTCCTGTTCAAGAATGATGCTCTGAAATCAACTTCTGTCACCTTAGTAAAACATTTTGGGATAGTACCTAAGTTTTAAAGCAGAAATTGCGGCACTTTTGAAATTTTCATTTTTGACCAAAATCGACAGGTCCGGGGCTTAGGGAATTTCTCATATGCCACAAAACGGTTGAAGCTCCTGCTCAAAAATGATGCTCCGAAATCAACTTCTGTCACCTTAGTGATACATTTTGGGATAGTACCTAAAGTTTAAAGCAGAAATTGGGGCACTTTTGAAATTTTCATTTTTGACCAAAATCGACAGGTACGGGGCTTAGGGAATTTCTCATATGCCACAAAACGGTTGAAGCTCCTGTTCAAAAATGATGCTCCGAAATCAACTTCTGTCACCTTAGTGATACATTTTGGGATAGTACCTAAAGTTTAAAGCAGAAATTGGGGCACTTTTGAAATTTTCATTTTTGACCAAAATTGACAGGTCCGGGGCTTAGGGAATTTCTCATATGCCACAAAACGGTTGAAGCTCCTGCTCAAAAATGATGCTCCGAAATCAACTTCTGTCACCTTAGTGATACATTTTGGGATAGTACCTAAAGTTTAAAGCAGAAATTGGGGCACTTTTGAAATTTTTCATTTTTGACCAAAATCGACAGGTCCGGGGCTTAGGGAATTTCTCATATGCCACAAAACGGTTGAAGCTCCTGCTCAAAAATGATGCTCCGAAATCAACTTCTGTCACCTTAGTGATACATTTTGGGATAGTACCTAAAGTTTAAAGCAGAAATTGGGGCACTTTTGAAATTTTCATTTTTGACCAAAATCGACAGGTCCGGGGCTTAGGGAATTTCTCATATGCCACAAAACGGTTGAAGCTCCTGCTCAAAAATGATGCTCCGAAATCAACTTCTGTCACCTTAGTGATACATTTTGGGATAGTACCTAAAGTTTAAAGCAGAAATTGGGGCACTTTTGAAATTTTCATTTTTGACCAAAATCGACAGGTCCGGGGCTTAGGGAATTTCTCATATTCCACAAAACAGTTAAAGCTCCTGTTCAAGAATGATGCTCTGAAATCAACTTCTGTCACCTTAGTAAAACATTTTGGGATAGTACCTAAGTTTTAAAGCAGAAATTGCGGCACTTTTGAAATTTTCATTTTTGACCAAAATCGACAGGTCCGGGGCTTAGGGAATTTCTCATATGCCACAAAACGGTTGAAGCTCCTGCTCAAAAATGATGCTCCGAAATCAACTTCTGTCACCTTAGTGATACATTTTGGGATAGTACCTAAAGTTTAAAGCAGAAATTGGGGCACTTTTGAAATTTTCATTTTTGACCAAAATCGACAGGTACGGGGCTTAGGGAATTTCTCATATGCCACAAAACGGTTGAAGCTCCTGTTCAAAAATGATGCTCCGAAATCAACTTCTGTCACCTTAGTGATACATTTTGGGATAGTACCTAAAGTTTAAAGCAGAAATTGGGGCACTTTTGAAATTTTCATTTTTGACCAAAATTGACAGGTCCGGGGCTTAGGGAATTTCTCATATGCCACAAAACGGTTGAAGCTCCTGCTCAAAAATGATGCTCCGAAATCAACTTCTGTCACCTTAGTGATACATTTTGGGATAGTACCTAAAGTTTAAAGCAGAAATTGGGGCACTTTTGAAATTTTCATTTTTGACCAAAATCGACAGGTCCGGGGCTTAGGGAATTTCTCATATGTTTCAAAATTGTTGAAGCTCCTGTTCAAAAATGATGCTCCGAAATCAACTTCTGTCACCTAAGTGATACATTTTGGGATAGAACCTAAAGTTTAAAGCAGAAATTGGGGCACTTTTGAAATTTTCATTTTTGACCAAAATCGACAGGTCCGGGGCTTAGGTAATTTCTCATATTCCACAAAACAGTGAAAGCTCCTGTTCAAAAATGATGCTCCGAAATCAACTTCTGTCACCTTAGTGATACATTTTGGGATAGTACCTAAGTTTTAAAGCAGAAATTGCGGCACTTTTGAAATTTTCATTTTTGACCAAAATCGACAGGTCCGGGGCTTAGGGAATTTCTCATATGCCACAAAACGGTTGAAGCTCCTGTTCAAAAATGATGCTCCGAAATCAACTTCTGTCACCTTAGTGATACATTTTGGGATAGTACCTAAAGTTTAAAGCAGAAATTGCGGCACTTTTGACATTTTAATTTTTGACCAAAATCGACAGGTCCGGGGCTTAGGGAATTTCTCATATGCCACAAAACGGTTGAAGCTCCTGCTCAAAAATGATGCTCCGAAATCAACTTCTGTCACCTTAGTGATACATTTTGGGATAGTACCTAAAGTTTAAAGCAGAAATTGGGGCACTTTTGAAATTTTCATTTTTGACCAAAATCGACAGGTCCGGGGCTTAGGGAATTTCTCATATGTTTCAAAATTGTTGAAGCTCCTGTTCAAAAATGATGCTCCGAAATCAACTTCTGTCACCTAAGTGATACATTTTGGGATAGTACCTAAAGTTTAAAGCAGAAATTGGGGCACTTTTGAAATTTTCATTTTTGACCAAAATCGACAGGTCCGGGGCTTAGGTAATTTCTCATATTCCACAAAACAGTGAAAGCTCCTGTTCAAAAATGATGCTCCGAAATCAACTTCTGTCACCTTAGTGATACATTTTGGGATAGTACCTAAGTTTTAAAGCAGAAATTGCGGCACTTTTGAAATTTTCATTTTTGACCAAAATCGACAGGTCCGGGGCTTAGGGAATTTCTCATATTCCACAAAACAGTTAAAGCTCCTGTTCAAAAATGATGCTCCGAAATCAACTTCTGTCACCTTAGTGATACATTTTGGGATAGTACCTAAGTTTTAAAGCAGAAATTGCGGCACTTTTGAAATTTTCATTTTTGACCAAAATCGACAGGTCCGGGGCTTAGGGAATTTCTCATATTCCACAAAACAGTTAAAGCTCCTGTTCAAAAATGATGCTCCGAAATCAACTTCTGTCACCTTAGTGATACATTTTGGGATAGTACCTAAGTTTTAAAGCAGAAATTGCGGCACTTTTGAAATTTTCATTTTTGACCAAAATCGACAGGTCCGGGGCTTAGGGAATTTCTCATATGCCACAAAACGGTTGAAGCTCCTGCTCAAAAATGATGCTCCGAAATCAACTTCTGTCACCTTAGTGATACATTTTGGGATAGTACCTAAAGTTTAAAGCAGAAATTGGGGCACTTTTGAAATTTTCATTTTTGACCAAAATCGACAGGTCCGGGGCTTAGGGAATTTCTCATATTCCACAAAACAGTTAAAGCTCCTGTTCAAAAATGATGCTCCGAAATCAACTTCTGTCACCTTAGTGATACATTTTGGGATAGTACCTAAGTTTTAAAGCAGAAATTGCGGCACTTTTGAAATTTTAATTTTTGACCAAAATCGACAGGTCCGGGGCTTAGGGAATTTCTCATATGCCACAAAACGGTTGTAGCTCCTGTTCAAAAATGATGCTCCGAAATCAACTTCTGTCACCTTAGTGATACATTTTGGGATAGTACCTAAAGTTTAAAGCAGAAATTGGGGCACTTTTGAAATTTTCATTTTTGACCAAAATCGACAGGTCCGGGGCTTAGGGAATTTCTCATATGCCACAAAACGGTTGAAGCTCCTGCTCAAAAATGATGCTCCGAAATCAACTTCTGTCACCTTAGTGATACATTTTGGGATAGTACCTAAAGTTTAAAGCAGAAATTGGGGCACTTTTGAAATTTTCATTTTTGACCAAAATCGACAGGTCCGGGGCTTAGGGAATTTCTCATATGCCACAAAACGGTTGAAGCTCCTGCTCAAAAATGATGCTCCGAAATCAACTTCTGTCACCTTAGTGATACATTTTGGGATAGTACCTAAAGTTTAAAGCAGAAATTGGGGCACTTTTGAAATTTTCATTTTTGACCAAAATCGACAGGTCCGGGGCTTAGGGAATTTCTCATATGTCTCAAAACTGTTGAAGCTCCTGTTCAAAAATGATGCTCCGAAATCAACTTCTGTCACCTAAGTGATACATTTTGGGATAGTACCTAAGTTTTAAAGCAGAAATTGCGGCACTTTTGAAATTTTCATTTTTGACCAAAATCGACAGGTCCGGGGCTTAGGGAATTTCTCATATGCCACAAAACGGTTGAAGCTCCTGTTCAAAAATGATGCTCCGAAATCAACTTCTGTCACCTTAGTGATACATTTTGGGATAGTACCTAAAGTTTAAAGCAGAAATTGGGGCACTTTTGAAATTTTAATTTTTGACCAAAATCGACAGGTCCGGGGCTTAGGGAATTTCTCATATGCCACAAAACGGTTGAAGCTCCTGCTCAAAAATGATGCTCCGAAATCAACTTCTGTCACCTTAGTGATACATTTTGGGATAGTACCTAAAGTTTAAAGCAGAAATTGGGGCACTTTTGAAATTTTCATTTTTGACCAAAATCAACAGGTCCGGGGCTTAGGGAATTTCTCTTATTCCACAAAACAGTTAAAGCTCCTGTTCAAAAATGATGCTCCGAAATCAACTTCTGTCACCTTAGTGATACATTTTGGGATAGTACCTAAATTTTAAAGCAGAAATTGCGGCACTTTTGAAATTTTCATTTTTGACCAAAATCGACAGGTCCGGGGCTTAGGGAATTTCTCATATGCCACAAAACGGTTGTAGCTCCTGTTCAAAAATGATGCTCCGAAATCAACTTCTGTCACCTTAGTGATACATTTTGGGATAGTACCTAAAGTTTAAAGCAGAAATTGGGGCACTTTTGAAATTTTCATTTTTGACCAAAATCGACAGGTCCGGGGCTTAGGGAATTTCTCATATGCCACAAAACGGTTGAAGCTCCTGCTCAAAAATGATGCTCCCAAATCAACTTCTGTCACCTTAGTGATACATTTTGGGATAGTACCTAAAGTTTAAAGCAGAAATTGGGGCACTTTTGAAATTTTCATTTTTGACCAAAATCGACAGGTCCGGGGCTTAGGGAATTTCTCATATGCCACAAAACGGTTGAAGCTCCTGCTCAAAAATGATGCTCCGAAATCAACTTCTGTCACCTTAGTGATACATTTTGGGATAGTACCTAAAGTTTAAAGCAGAAATTGGGGCACTTTTGAAATTTTCATTTTTGACCAAAATCAACAGGTCCGGGGCTTAGGGAATTTCTCTTATTCCACAAAACAGTTAAAGCTCCTGTTCAAAAATGATGCTCCGAAATCAACTTCTGTCACCTTAGTGATACATTTTGGGATAGTACCTAAATTTTAAAGCAGAAATTGCGGCACTTTTGAAATTTTAATTTTTGACCAAAATCGACAGGTCCGGGGCTTAGGGAATTTCTCATATGCCACAAAACGGTTGTAGCTCCTGTTCAAAAATGATGCTCCGAAATCAACTTCTGTCACCTTAGTGATACATTTTGGGATAGTACCTAAGTTTTAAAGCAGAAATTGCGGCACTTTTGAAATTTTCATTTTTGACCAAAATCGACAGGTCCGGGGCTTAGGGAATTTCTCATATTCCACAAAACAGTTAAAGCTCCTGTTCAAAAATGATGCTCCGAAATCAACTTCTGTCACCTTAGTGATACATTTTGGGATAGTACCTAAGTTTTAAAGCAGAAATTGCGGCACTTTTGAAATTTTCATTTTTGACCAAAATCGACAGGTCCGGGGCTTAGGGAATTTCTCATATTCCACAAAACAGTTAAAGCTCCTGTTCAAAAATGATGCTCCGAAATCAACTTCTGTCACCTTAGTGATACATTTTGGGATAGTACCTAAGTTTTAAAGCAGAAATTGCGGCACTTTTGAAATTTTCATTTTTGACCAAAATCGACAGGTCCGGGGCTTAGGGAATTTCTCATATGCCACAAAACGGTTGAAGCTCCTGCTCAAAAATGATGCTCCGAAATCAACTTCTGTCACCTTAGTGATACATTTTGGGATAGTACCTAAAGTTTAAAGCAGAAATTGGGGCACTTTTGAAATTTTCATTTTTGACCAAAATCGACAGGTACGGGGCTTAGGGAATTTCTCATATGCCACAAAACGGTTGAAGCTCCTGTTCAAAAATGATGCTCCGAAATCAACTTCTGTCACCTTAGTGATACATTTTGGGATAGTACCTAAAGTTTAAAGCAGAAATTGGGGCACTTTTGAAATTTTCATTTTTGACCAAAATCGACAGGTCCGGGGCTTAGGGAATTTCTCATATTCCACAAAACAGTTAAAGCTCCTGTTCAAAAATGATGCTCCGAAATCAACTTCTGTCACCTTAGTGATACATTTTGGGATAGTACCTAAGTTTTAAAGCAGAAATTGCGGCACTTTTGAAATTTTAATTTTTGACCAAAATCGACAGGTCCGGGGCTTAGGGAATTTCTCATATGCCACAAAACGGTTGTAGCTCCTGTTCAAAAATGATGCTCCGAAATCAACTTCTGTCACCTTAGTGATACATTTTGGGATAGTACCTAAAGTTTAAAGCAGAAATTGGGGCACTTTTGAAATTTTCATTTTTGACCAAAATCGACAGGTCCGGGGCTTAGGGAATTTCTCATATGCCACAAAACGGTTGAAGCTCCTGCTCAAAAATGATGCTCCGAAATCAACTTCTGTCACCTTAGTGATACATTTTGGGATAGTACCTAAAGTTTAAAGCAGAAATTGGGGCACTTTTGAAATTTTCATTTTTGACCAAAATCGACAGGTCCGGGGCTTAGGGAATTTCTCATATGCCACCAAACGGTTGAAGCTCCTGCTCAAAAATGATGCTCCGAAATCAACTTCTGTCACCTTAGTGATACATTTTGGGATAGTACCTAAAGTTTAAAGCAGAAATTGGGGCACTTTTGAAATTTTCATTTTTGACCAAAATCGACAGGTCCGGGGCTTAGGGAATTTCTCATATGTCTCAAAACTGTTGAAGCTCCTGTTCAAAAATGATGCTCCGAAATCAACTTCTGTCACCTAAGTGATACATTTTGGGATAGTACCTAAGTTTTAAAGCAGAAATTGCGGCACTTTTGAAATTTTCATTTTTGACCAAAATCGACAGGTCCGGGGCTTAGGGAATTTCTCATATGCCACAAAACGGTTGAAGCTCCTGTTCAAAAATGATGCTCCGAAATCAACTTCTGTCACCTTAGTGATACATTTTGGGATAGTACCTAAAGTTTAAAGCAGAAATTGGGGCACTTTTGAAATTTTCATTTTTGACCAAAATCGACAGGTCCGGGGCTTAGGGAATTTCTCATATTCCACAAAACAGTTAAAGCTCCTGTTCAAAAATGATGCTCCGAAATCAACTTCTGTCACCTTAGTGGTACATTTTGGGATAGTACCTAAGTTTTAAAGCAGAAATTGCTGCACTTTTGAAATTTTCATTTTTGACCAAAATCGACAGGTCCGGGGCTTAGGGAATTTCTCATATGCCACAAAACGGTTGAAGCTCCTGTTCAAAAATTATGCTCCGAAATCAACTTCTGTCACCTTAGTGATACATTTTGGGATAGTACCTAAAGTTTAAAGCAGAAATTGGGGCACTTTTGAAATTTTAATTTTTGACCAAAATCGACAGGTCCGGGGCTTAGGGAATTTCTCATATGCCACAAAACGGTTGAAGCTCCTGCTCAAAAATGATGCTCCGAAATCAACTTCTGTCACCTTAGTGATACATTTTGGGATAGTACCTAAAGTTTAAAGCAGAAATTGGGGCACTTTTGAAATTTTCATTTTTGACCAAAATCAACAGGTCCGGGGCTTAGGGAATTTCTCTTATTCCACAAAACAGTTAAAGCTCCTGTTCAAAAATGATGCTCCGAAATCAACTTCTGTCACCTTAGTGATACATTTTGGGATAGTACCTAAATTTTAAAGCAGAAATTGCGGCACTTTTGAAATTTTCATTTTTGACCAAAATCGACAGGTCCGGGGCTTAGGGAATTTCTCATATGCCACAAAACGGTTGTAGCTCCTGTTCAAAAATGATGCTCCGAAATCAACTTCTGTCACCTTAGTGATACATTTTGGGATAGTACCTAAAGTTTAAAGCAGAAATTGGGGCACTTTTGAAATTTTCATTTTTGACCAAAATCGACAGGTCCGGGGCTTAGGGAATTTCTCATATGCCACAAAACGGTTGAAGCTCCTGCTCAAAAATGATGCTCCCAAATCAACTTCTGTCACCTTAGTGATACATTTTGGGATAGTACCTAAAGTTTAAAGCAGAAATTGGGGCACTTTTGAAATTTTCATTTTTGACCAAAATCGACAGGTCCGGGGCTTAGGGAATTTCTCATATTCCACAAAACGGTTGAAGCTCCTGCTCAAAAATGATGCTCCGAAATCAACTTCTGTCACCTTAGTGATACATTTTGGGATAGTACCTAAAGTTTAAAGCAGAAATTGGGGCACTTTTGAAATTTTCATTTTTGACCAAAATCGACAGGTCCGGGGCTTAGGGAATTTCTCATATGCCACAAAACGGTTGAAGCTCCTGCTCAAAAATGATGCTCCGAAATCAACTTCTGTCACCTTAGTGATACATTTTGGGATAGTACCTAAAGTTTAAAGCAGAAATTGGGGCACTTTTGAAATTTTCATTTTTGACCAAAATCGACAGGTCCGGGGCTTAGGGAATTTCTCATATGCCACAAAACGGTTGAAGCTCCTGCTCAAAAATGATGCTCCGAAATCAACTTCTGTCACCTTAGTGATACATTTTGGGATAGTACCTAAAGTTTAAAGCAGAAATTGGGGCACTTTTGAAATTTTCATTTTTGACCAAAATCGACAGGTCCGGGGCTTAGGGAATTTCTCATATTCCACAAAACAGTTAAAGCTCCTGTTCAAGAATGATGCTCTGAAATCAACTTCTGTCACCTTAGTAAAACATTTTGGGATAGTACCTAAGTTTTAAAGCAGAAATTGCGGCACTTTTGAAATTTTCATTTTTGACCAAAATCGACAGGTCCGGGGCTTAGGGAATTTCTCATATGCCACAAAACGGCTGAAGCTCCTGCTCAAAAATGATGCTCCGAAATCAACTTCTGTCACCTTAGTGATACATTTTGGGATAGTACCTAAAGTTTAAAGCAGAAATTGGGGCACTTTTGAAATTTTCATTTTTGACCAAAATCGACAGGTACGGGGCTTAGGGAATTTCTCATATGCCACAAAACGGTTGAAGCTCCTGTTCAAAAATGATGCTCCGAAATCAACTTCTGTCACCTTAGTGATACATTTTGGGATAGTACCTAAAGTTTAAAGCAGAAATTGGGGCACTTTTGAAATTTTCATTTTTGACCAAAATTGACAGGTCCGGGGCTTAGGGAATTTCTCATATGCCACAAAACGGTTGAAGCTCCTGCTCAAAAATGATGCTCCGAAATCAACTTCTGTCACCTTAGTGATACATTTTGGGATAGTACCTAAAGTTTAAAGCAGAAATTGGGGCACTTTTGAAATTTTCATTTTTGACCAAAATCGACAGGTCCGGGGCTTAGGGAATTTCTCATATGTTTCAAAATTGTTGAAGCTCCTGTTCAAAAATGATGCTCCGAAATCAACTTCTGTCACCTAAGTGATACATTTTGGGATAGAACCTAAAGTTTAAAGCAGAAATTGGGGCACTTTTGAAATTTTCATTTTTGACCAAAATCGACAGGTCCGGGGCTTAGGTAATTTCTCATATTCCACAAAACAGTGAAAGCTCCTGTTCAAAAATGATGCTCCGAAATCAACTTCTGTCACCTTAGTGATACATTTTGGGATAGTACCTAAGTTTTAAAGCAGAAATTGCGGCACTTTTGAAATTTTCATTTTTGACCAAAATCGACAGGTCCGGGGCTTAGGGAATTTCTCATATGCCACAAAACGGTTGAAGCTCCTGTTCAAAAATGATGCTCCGAAATCAACTTCTGTCACCTTAGTGATACATTTTGGGATAGTACCTAAAGTTTAAAGCAGAAATTGCGGCACTTTTGACATTTTAATTTTTGACCAAAATCGACAGGTCCGGGGCTTAGGGAATTTCTCATATGCCACAAAACGGTTGAAGCTCCTGCTCAAAAATGATGCTCCGAAATCAACTTCTGTCACCTTAGTGATACATTTTGGGATAGTACCTAAAGTTTAAAGCAGAAATTGGGGCACTTTTGAAATTTTCATTTTTGACCAAAATCGACAGGTCCGGGGCTTAGGGAATTTCTCATATGTTTCAAAATTGTTGAAGCTCCTGTTCAAAAATGATGCTCCGAAATCAACTTCTGTCACCTAAGTGATACATTTTGGGATAGTACCTAAAGTTTAAAGCAGAAATTGGGGCACTTTTGAAATTTTCATTTTTGACCAAAATCGACAGGTCCGGGGCTTAGGTAATTTCTCATATTCCACAAAACAGTGAAAGCTCCTGTTCAAAAATGATGCTCCGAAATCAACTTCTGTCACCTTAGTGATACATTTTGGGATAGTACCTAAGTTTTAAAGCAGAAATTGCGGCACTTTTGAAATTTTCATTTTTGACCAAAATCGACAGGTCCGGGGCTTAGGGAATTTCTCATATTCCACAAAACAGTTAAAGCTCCTGTCCAAAAATGATGCTCCGAAATCAACTTCTGTCACCTTAGTGATACATTTTGGGATAGTACCTAAGTTTTAAAGCAGAAATTGCGGCACTTTTGAAATTTTCATTTTTGACCAAAATCGACAGGTCCGGGGCTTAGGGAATTTCTCATATGCCACAAAACGGTTGAAGCTCCTGCTCAAAAATGATGCTCCGAAATCAACTTCTGTCACCTTAGTGATACATTTTGGGATAGTACCTAAAGTTTAAAGCAGAAATTGGGGCACTTTTGAAATTTTCATTTTTGACCAAAATCGACAGGTCCGGGGCTTAGGGAATTTCTCATATTCCACAAAACAGTTAAAGCTCCTGTTCAAAAATGATGCTCCGAAATCAACTTCTGTCACCTTAGTGATACATTTTGGGATAGTACCTAAGTTTTAAAGCAGAAATTGCGGCACTTTTGAAATTTTCATTTTTGACCAAAATCGACAGGTCCGGGGCTTAGGGAATTTCTCATATGCCACAAAACGGTTGTAGCTCCTGTTCAAAAATGATGCTCCGAAATCAACTTCTGTCACCTTAGTGATACATTTTGGGATAGTACCTAAAGTTTAAAGCAGAAATTGGGGCACTTTTGAAATTTTCATTTTTGACCAAAATCGACAGGTACGGGGCTTAGGGAATTTCTCATATGCCACAAAACGGTTGAAGCTCCTGTTCAAAAATGATACTCCGAAATCAACTTCTGTCACCTTAGTGATACATTTTGGGATAGTACCTAAAGTTTAAAGCAGAAATTGGGGCACTTTTGAAATTTTCATTTTTGACCAAAATCGACAGGTCCAGGGCTTAGGGAATTTCTCATATTCCACAAAACAGTTAAAGCTCCTGTTCAAAAATGATGCTCCGAAATCAACTTCTGTCACCTTAGTGATACATTTTGGGATAGTACCTAAGTTTTAAAGCAGAAATTGCGGCACTTTTGAAATTTTCATTTTTGACCAAAATCGACAGGTCCGGGGCTTAGGGAATTTCTCATATGCCACAAAACGGTTGTAGCTCCTGTTCAAAAATGATGCTCCGAAATCAACTTCTGTCACCTTAGTGATACATTTTGGGATAGTACCTAAAGTTTAAAGCAGAAATTGGGGCACTTTTGAAATTTTCATTTTTGACCAAAATCGACAGGTACGGGGCTTAGGGAATTTCTCATATGCCACAAAACGGTTGAAGCTCCTGTTCAAAAATGATGCTCCGAAATCAACTTCTGTCACCTTAGTGATACATTTTGGGATAGTACCTAAGTTTTAAAGCAGAAATTGCGGCACTTTTGAAATTTTCATTTTGACCAAAATCGACAGGTCCGGGGCTTAGGGAATTTCTCATATGCCACAAAACGGTTGAAGCTCCTGTTCAAAAATGATGCTCCGAAATCAACTTCTGTCACCTTAGTGATACATTTTGGGATAGTACCTAAAGTTTAAAGCAGAAATTGGGGCACTTTTGAAATTTTCATTTTTGACCAAAATCGACAGGTACGGGGCTTAGGGAATTTCTCATATGCCACAAAACGGTTGAAGCTCCTGTTCAAAAATGATGCTCCGAAATCAACTTCTGTCACCTTAGTGATACATTTTGGGATAGTACCTAAGTTTTAAAGCAGAAATTGCGGCACTTTTGAAATTTTAATTTTTGACCAAAATCGACAGGTCCGGGGCTTAGGGAATTTCTCATATGCCACAAAACGGTTGTAGCTCCTGTTCAAAAATGATGCTCCGAAATCAACTTCTGTCTCCTTAGTGATACATTTTGGGATAGTACCTAAAGTTTAAAGCAGAAATTGGGGCACTTTTGAAATTTTCATTTTTGACCAAAATCGACAGGTACGGGGCTTAGGGAATTTCTCATATGCCACAAAACGGTTGAAGCTCCTGTTCAAAAATGATACTCCGAAATCAACTTCTGTCACCTTAGTGATACATTTTGGGATAGTACCTAAAGTTTAAAGCAGAAATTGGGGCACTTTTGAAATTTTCATTTTTGACCAAAATCGACAGGTCCAGGGCTTAGGGAATTTCTCATATTCCACAAAACAGTTAAAGCTCCTGTTCAAAAATGATGCTCCGAAATCAACTTCTGTCACCTTAGTGATACATTTTGGGATAGTACCTAAGTTTTAAAGCAGAAATTGCGGCACTTTTGAAATTTTCATTTTTGACCAAAATCGACAGGTCCGGGGCTTAGGGAATTTCTCATATGCCACAAAACGGTTGTAGCTCCTGTTCAAAAATGATGCTCCGAAATCAACTTCTGTCACCTTAGTGATACATTTTGGGATAGTACCTAAAGTTTAAAGCAGAAATTGGGGCACTTTTGAAATTTTCATTTTTGACCAAAATCGACAGGTACGGGGCTTAGGGAATTTCTCATATGCCACAAAACGGTTGAAGCTCCTGTTCAAAAATGATACTCCGAAATCAACTTCTGTCACCTTAGTGATACATTTTGGGATAGTACCTAAAGTTTAAAGCAGAAATTGGGGCACTTTTGAAATTTTCATTTTTGACCAAAATCGACAGGTCCAGGGCTTAGGGAATTTCTCATATTCCACAAAACAGTTAAAGCTCCTGTTCAAAAATGATGCTCCGAAATCAACTTCTGTCACCTTAGTGATACATTTTGGGATAGTACCTAAGTTTTAAAGCAGAAATTGCGGCACTTTTGAAATTTTCATTTTTGACCAAAATCGACAGGTCCGGGGCTTAGGGAATTTCTCATATGCCACAAAACGGTTGTAGCTCCTGTTCAAAAATGATGCTCCGAAATCAACTTCTGTCACCTTAGTGATACATTTTGGGATAGTACCTAAAGTTTAAAGCAGAAATTGGGGCACTTTTGAAATTTTCATTTTTGACCAAAATCGACAGGTACGGGGCTTAGGGAATTTCTCATATGCCACAAAACGGTTGAAGCTCCTGTTCAAAAATGATGCTCCGAAATCAACTTCTGTCACCTTAGTGATACATTTTGGGATAGTACCTAAAGTTTAAAGCAGAAATTGGGGCACTTTTGAAATTTTCATTTTTGACCAAAATCGACAGGTCCGGGGCTTAGGGAATTTCTCATATTCCACAAAACAGTTAAAGCTCCTGTTCAAAAATGATGCTCCGAAATCAACTTCTGTCACCTTAGTGATACATTTTGGGATAGTACCTAAGTTTTAAAGCAGAAATTGCGGCACTTTTGAAATTTTCATTTTGACCAAAATCGACAGGTACGGGGCTTAGGGAATTTCTCATATGCCACAAAACGGTTGAAGCTCCTGTTCAAAAATGATACTCCGAAATCAACTTCTGTCACCTTAGTGATACATTTTGGGATAGTACCTAAAGTTTAAAGCAGAAATTGGGGCACTTTTGAAATTTTCATTTTTGACCAAAATCGACAGGTCCAGGGCTTAGGGAATTTCTCATATTCCACAAAACAGTTAAAGCTCCTGTTCAAAAATGATGCTCCGAAATCAACTTCTGTCACCTTAGTGATACATTTTGGGATAGTACCTAAGTTTTAAAGCAGAAATTGCGGCACTTTTGAAATTTTCATTTTTGACCAAAATCGACAGGTCCGGGGCTTAGGGAATTTCTCATATGCCACAAAACGGTTGTAGCTCCTGTTCAAAAATGATGCTCCGAAATCAACTTCTGTCACCTTAGTGATACATTTTGGGATAGTACCTAAAGTTTAAAGCAGAAATTGGGGCACTTTTGAAATTTTCATTTTTGACCAAAATCGACAGGTACGGGGCTTAGGGAATTTCTCATATGCCACAAAACGGTTGAAGCTCCTGTTCAAAAATGATGCTCCGAAATCAACTTCTGTCACCTTAGTGATACATTTTGGGATAGTACCTAAAGTTTAAAGCAGAAATTGGGGCACTTTTGAAATTTTCATTTTTGACCAAAATCGACAGGTCCGGGGCTTAGGGAATTTCTCATATTCCACAAAACAGTTAAAGCTCCTGTTCAAAAATGATGCTCCGAAATCAACTTCTGTCACCTTAGTGATACATTTTGGGATAGTACCTAAGTTTTAAAGCAGAAATTGCGGCACTTTTGAAATTTTCATTTTGACCAAAATCGACAGGTCCGGGGCTTAGGGAATTTCTCATATGCCACAAAACGGTTGAAGCTCCTGCTCAAAAATGATGCTCCGAAATCAACTTCTGTCACCTTAGTGATACATTTTGGGATAGTACCTAAAGTTTAAAGCAGAAATTGGGGCACTTTTGAAATTTTCATTTTTGACCAAAATCGACAGGTACGGGGCTTAGGGAATTTCTCATATGCCACAAAACGGTTGTAGCTCCTGTTCAAAAATGATGCTCCGAAATCAACTTCTGTCACTTTAGTGATACATTTTGGGATAGTACCTAAAGTTTAAAGCAGAAATTGGGGCACTTTTGAAATTTTCATTTTTGACCAAAATCGATAGGTACGGGGCTTAGGGAATTTCTCATATGCCACAAAACGGTTGAAGCTCCTGTTCAAAAATGATGCTCCGAAATCAACTTCTGTCACCTTAGTGATACATTTTGGGATAGTACCTAAAGTTTAAAGCAGAAATTGGGGCACTTTTGAAATTTTCATTTTTGACCAAAATCGACAGGTACGGGGCTTAGGGAATTTCTCATATGCCACAAAACGGTTGAAGCTCCTGTTCAAAAATGATGCTCCGAAATCAACTTCTGTCACCTTAGTGATACATTTTGGGATAGTACCTAAGTTTTAAAGCAGAAATTGCGGCACTTTTGAAATTTTCATTTTTGACCAAAATCGACAGGTCCGGGGCTTAGGGAATTTCTCATATGCCACAAAACGGTTGTAGCTCCTGTTCAAAAATGATGCTCCGAAATCAACTTCTGTCACCTTAGTGACACATTTTGGGATAGTACCTAAAGTTTAAAGCAGAAATTGGGGCACTTTTGAAATTTTCATTTTTGACCAAAATCGACAGGTACGGGGCTTAGGGAATTTCTCATATGCCACAAAACGGTTGAAGCTCCTGTTCAAAAATGATGCTCCGAAATCAACTTCTGTCACCTTAGTGATACATTTTGGGATAGTACCTAAAGTTTAAAGCAGAAATTGGGGCACTTTTGAAATTTTCATTTTTGACCAAAATCGACAGGTCCGGGGCTTAGGGAATTTCTCATATTCCACAAAACAGTTAAAGCTCCTGTTCAAAAATGATGCTCCGAAATCAACTTCTGTCACCTTAGTGATACATTTTGGGATAGTACCTAAGTTTTAAAGCAGAAATTGCGGCACTTTTGAAATTTTCATTTTGACCAAAATCGACAGGTCCGGGGCTTAGGGAATTTCTCATATGCCACAAAACGGTTGAAGCTCCTGCTCAAAAATGATGCTCCGAAATCAACTTCTGTCACCTTAGTGATACATTTTGGGATAGTACCTAAAGTTTAAAGCAGAAATTGGGGCACTTTTGAAATTTTCATTTTTGACCAAAATCGACAGGTACGGGGCTTAGGGAATTTCTCATATGCCACAAAACGGTTGAAGCTCCTGTTCAAAAATGATGCTCCGAAATCAACTTCTGTCACCTTAGTGATACATTTTGGGATAGTACCTAAAGTTTAAAGCAGAAATTGGGGCACTTTTGAAATTTTCTTTTTTGACCAAAATCGACAGGTCCGGGGCTTAGGGAATTTCTCATATTCCACAAAACAGTTAAAGCTCCTGTTCAAAAATGATGCTCCGAAATCAACTTCTGTCACCTTAGTGATACATTTGGGGATAGTACCTAAGTTTTAAAGCAGAAATTGCGGCACTTTTGAAATTTTAATTTTTGACCAAAATCGACAGGTCCGGGGCTTAGGGAATTTCTCATATGCCACAAAACGGTTGTAGCTCCTGTTCAAAAATGATGCTCCGAAATCAACTTCTGTCACCTTAGTGATACATTTTGGGATAGTACCTAAAGTTTAAAGCAGAAATTGGGGCACTTTTGAAATTTTCATTTTTGACCAAAATCGACAGGTACGGGGCTTAGGGAATTTCTCATATGCCACAAAATGGTTGAAGCTCCTGTTCAAAAATGATGCTCCGAAATCAACTTCTGTCACCTTAGTGATACATTTTGGGATAGTACCTAAAGTTTAAAGCAGAAATTGGGGCGCTTTTGAAATTTTCATTTTTGACCAAAATCGACAGGTCCGGGGCTTAGGGAATTTCTCATATTCCACAAAACAGTTAAAGCTCCTGTTCAAAAATGATGCTCCGAAATCAACTTCTGTCACCTTAGTGATACATTTTGGGATAGTACCTAAGTTTTAAAGCAGAAATTGCGGCACTTTTGAAATTTTCATTTTTGACCAAAATCGACAGGTCCGGGGCTTAGGGAATTTCTCATATGCCACAAAACGGTTGAAGCTCCTGCTCAAAAATGATGCTCCGAAATCAACTTCTGTCACCTAAGTGATACATTTTGGGATAGTACCTAAGTTTTAAAGCAGAAATTGCGGCACTTTTGAAATTTTCATTTTTGACCAAAATCGACAGGTCCGGGGCTTAGGGAATTTCTCATATGTCTCAAAACTGTTGAAGCTCCTGTTCAAAAATGATGCTCCGAAATCAACTTCTGTCACCTAAGTGATACATTTTGGGATAGTATCTAAAGTTTAAAGCAGAAATTGGGGCACTTTTGAAATTTTCATTTTTGACCAAAATCGACAGGTCCGGGGCTTAGGGAATTTCTCATATTCCACAAAACAGTTAAAGCTCCTGTTCAAAAATGATGCTCCGAAATCAACTTCTGTCACCTTAGTGATACATTTTGGGATAGTACCTAAGTTTTAAAGCAGAAATTGCGGCAATTTTGAAATTTTCATTTTTGACCAAAATTGACAGGTCCGGGGCTTAGGGAATTTCTCATATGCCACAAAACGGTTGTAGCTCCTGTTCAAAAATGATGCTCCGAAATCAACTTCTGTCACCTTAGTGATACATTTTGGGATAGTACCTAAAGTTTAAAGCAGAAATTGGGGCACTTTTGAAATTTTCATTTTTGACCAAAATCGATAGGTACGGGGCTTAGGGAATTTCTCATATGCCACAAAACGGTTGAAGCTCCTGTTCAAAAATGATGCTCCGAAATCAACTTCTGTCACCTTAGTGATACATTTTGGGATAGTACCTAAAGTTTAAAGCAGAAATTGGGGCACTTTTGAAATTTTCATTTTTGACCAAAATCGACAGGTCCGGGGCTTAGGGAATTTCTCATATTCCACAAAACAGTTAAAGCTCCTGTTCAAGAATGATGCTCTGAAATCGACTTCTGTCACCTTAGTGATACATTTTGGGATAGTACCTAAGTTTTAAAGCAGAAATTGCGGCACTTTTGAAATTTTCATTTTTGACCAAAATCGACAGGTCCGGGGCTTAGGGAATTTCTCATATTCCACAAAACAGTTAAAGCTCCTGCTCAAAAATGATGCTCCGAAATCAACTTCTGTCACCTTAGTGATACATTTTGGGATAGTACCTAAAGTTTAAAGCAGAAATTGGGGCACTTTTGAAATTTTCATTTTTGACCAAAATCGACAGGTACGGGGCTTAGGGAATTTCTCATATGCCACAAAACGGTTGAAGCTCCTGTTCAAAAATGATGCTCCGAAATCAACTTCTGTCACCTTAGTGATACATTTTGGGATAGTACCTAAAGTTTAAAGCAGAAATTGGGGCACTTTTGAAATTTTCATTTTTGACCAAAATTGACAGGTCCGGGGCTTAGGGAATTTCTCATATTCCACAAAACAGTTAAAGCTCCTGTTCAAAAATGATGCTCCGAAATCAACTTCTGTCACCTTAGGGATACATTTTGGGATAGTACCTAAGTTTTAAAGCAGAAATTGCGGCACTTTTGAAATTTTAATTTTTGACCAAAATCGACAGGTCCGGGGCTTAGGGAATTTCTCATATGCCACAAAACGGTTGAAGCTCCTGCTCAAAAATGATGCTCCGAAATCAACTTCTGTCACCTTAGTGATACATTTTGGGATAGTACCTAAAGTTTAAAGCAGAAATTGGGGCACTTTTGAAATTTTCATTTTTGACCAAAATCGACAGGTCCGGGGCTTAGGGAATTTCTCATATGTCTCAAAATTGTTGAAGCTCCTGTTCAAAAATGATGCTCCGAAATCAACTTCTGTCACCTAAGTGATACATTTTGGGATAGTACCTAAAGTTTAAAGCAGAAATTGGGGCACTTTTGAAATTTTAATTTTTGACCAAAATCGACAGGTCCGGCCGGGGCTTAGGTAATTTCTCATATTCCACAAAACAGTGAAAGCTCCTGTTCAAAAATGATGCTCCGAAATCAACTTCTGTCACCTTAGTGATACATTTTGGGATAGTACCTAAGTTTTAAAGCAGAAATTGCGGCACTTTTGAAATTTTCATTTTTGACCAAAATCGACAGGTTCGGGGCTTAGGGAATTTCTCATATGCCACAAAACGGTTGAAGCTCCTGTTCAAAAATGATGCTCCGAAATCAACTTCTGTCACCTTAGTGATACATTTTGGGATAGTACCTAAAGTTTAAAGCAGAAATTGGGGCACTTTTGAAATTTTAATTTTTGACCAAAATCGACAGGTCCGGGGCTTATGGAATTTGTCATATTCCACAAAACAGTTAAAGCTCCTGTTCAAAAATGATGCTCCGAAATCAACTTCTGTCACCTTAGTGATACATTTTGGGATAGTACCTAAGTTTTAAAGCAGAAATTGCGGCACTTTTGAAATTTTCATTTTTGACCAAAATCGACAGGTCCGGGGCTTAGGGAATTTCTCATATGCCACAAAACGGTTGAAGCTCCTGTTCAAAAATGATGCTCCGAAATCAACTTCTGTCACCTTAGTGATACATTTTGGGATAGTACCTAAAGTTTAAAGCAGAAATTGGGGCACTTTTGAAATTTTCATTTTTGACCAAAATCGACAGGTCCGGGGCTTAGGGAATTTCTCATATTCCACAAAACAGTTAAAGCTCCTGTTCAAAAATGATGCTCCGATATCAACTTCTGTCACCTTAGTGGTACATTTTGGGATAGTACCTAAGTTTTAAAGCAGAAATTGCTGCACTTTTGAAATTTTCATTTTTGACCAAAATCGACAGGTCCGGGGCTTAGGGAATTTCTCATATGCCACAAAACGGTTGAAGCTCCTGCTCAAAAATGATGCTCCGAAATCAACTTCTGTCACCTTAGTGATACATTTTGGGATAGTACCTAAAGTTTAAAGCAGAAATTGGGGCACTTTTGAAATTTTCATTTTTGACCAAAATCGACAGGTCCGGGGCTTAGGGAATTTCTCATATGTCTCAAAATTGTTGAAGCTCCTGTTCAAAAATGATGCTCCGAAATCAACTTCTGTCACCTAAGTGATACATTTTGGGATAGTACCTAAAGTTTAAAGCAGAAATTGGGGCACTTTTGAAATTTTAATTTTTGACCAAAATCGACAGGTCCGGCCGGGGCTTAGGTAATTTCTCATATTCCACAAAACAGTGAAAGCTCCTGTTCAAAAATGATGCTCCGAAATCAACTTCTGTCACCTTAGTGATACATTTTGGGATAGTACCTAAGTTTTAAAGCAGAAATTGCGGCACTTTTGAAATTTTCATTTTTGACCAAAATCGACAGGTTCGGGGCTTAGGGAATTTCTCATATGCCACAAAACGGTTGAAGCTCCTGTTCAAAAATGATGCTCCGAAATCAACTTCTGTCACCTTAGTGATACATTTTGGGATAGTACCTAAAGTTTAGAGCAGAAATTGGGGCACTTTTGAAATTTTAATTTTTGACCAAAATCGACAGGTCCGGGGCTTAGGGAATTTCTCATATTCCACAAAACAGTTAAAGCTCCTGTTCAAAAATGATGCTCCGAAATCAACTTCTGTCACCTTAGTGATACATTTTGGGATAGTACCTAAGTTTTAAAGCAGAAATTGCGGCACTTTTGAAATTTTCATTTTTGACCAAAATCGACAGGTCCGGGGCTTAGGGAATTTCTCATATGCCACAAAACGGTTGAAGCTCCTGTTCAAAAATGATGCTCCGAAATCAACTTCTGTCACCTTAGTGATACATTTTGGGATAGTACCTAAAGTTTAAAGCAGAAATTGGGGCACTTTTGAAATTTTCATTTTTGACCAAAATCGACAGGTCCGGGGCTTAGGGAATTTCTCATATTCCACAAAACAGTTAAAGCTCCTGTTCAAAAATGATGCTCCGATATCAACTTCTGTCACCTTAGTGGTACATTTTGGGATAGTACCTAAGTTTTAAAGCAGAAATTGCTGCACTTTTGAAATTTTCATTTTTGACCAAAATCGACAGGTCCGGGGCTTAGGGAATTTCTCATATGCCACAAAACGGTTGAAGCTCCTGCTCAAAAATGATGCTCCGAAATCAACTTCTGTCACCTTAGTGATACATTTTGGGATAGTACCTAAAGTTTAAAGCAGAAATTGGGGCACTTTTGAAATTTTCATTTTTGACCAAAATCGACAGGTCCGGGGCTTAGGGAATTTCTCATATGTCTCAAAATTGTTGAAGCTCCTGTTCAAAAATGATGCTCCGAAATCAACTTCTGTCACCTAAGTGATACATTTTGGGATAGTACCTAAAGTTTAAAGCAGAAATTGGGGCACTTTTGAAATTTTAATTTTTGACCAAAATCGACAGGTCCGGCCGGGGCTTAGGTAATTTCTCATATTCCACAAAACAGTGAAAGCTCCTGTTCAAAAATGATGCTCCGAAATCAACTTCTGTCACCTTAGTGATACATTTTGGGATAGTACCTAAGTTTTAAAGCAGAAATTGCGGCACTTTTGAAATTTTCATTTTTGACCAAAATCGACAGGTTCGGGGCTTAGGGAATTTCTCATATGCCACAAAACGGTTGAAGCTCCTGTTCAAAAATGATGCTCCGAAATCAACTTCTGTCACCTTAGTGATACATTTTGGGATAGTACCTAAAGTTTAGAGCAGAAATTGGGGCACTTTTGAAATTTTCATTTTTGACCAAAATCGACAGGTCCGGGGCTTAGGGAATTTCTCATATTCCACAAAACAGTTAAAGCTCCTGTTCAAAAATGATGCTCCGAAATCAACTTCTGTCACCTTAGTGATACATTTTGGGATAGTACCTAAGTTTTAAAGCAGAAATTGCGGCACTTTTGAAATTTTCATTTTTGACCAAAATCGACAGGTCCGGGGCTTAGGGAATTTCTCATATGCCACAAAACGGTTGAAGCTCCTGTTCAAAAATGATGCTCCGAAATCAACTTCTGTCACCTTAGTGATACATTTTGGGATAGTACCTAAAGTTTAAAGCAGAAATTGGGGCACTTTTGAAATTTTCATTTTTGACCAAAATCGACAGGTCCGGGGCTTAGGGAATTTCTCATATTCCACAAAACAGTTAAAGCTCCTGTTCAAAAATGATGCTCCGAAATCAACTTCTGTCACCTTAGTGGTACATTTTGGGATAGTACCTAAGTTTTAAAGCAGAAATTGCTGCACTTTTGAAATTTTCATTTTTGACCAAAATCGACAGGTCCGGGGCTTAGGGAATTTCTCATATGCCACAAAACGGTTGAAGCTCCTGTTCAAAAATGATGCTCCGAAATCAACTTCTGTCACCTTAGTGATACATTTTGGGATAGTACCTAAAGTTTAAAGCAGAAATTGGGGCACTTTTGAAATTTTCATTTTTGACCAAAATCGACAGGTCCGGGGCTTAGGGAATTTCTCATATTCCACAAAACGGTTGAAGCTCCTGCTCAAAAATGATGCTCCGAAATCAACTTCTGTCACCTTAGTGATACATTTTGGGATAGTACCTAAAGTTTAAAGCAGAAATTGGGGCACTTTTGAAATTTTCATTTTTGACCAAAATCGACAGGTACGGGGCTTAGGGAATTTCTCATATGCCACAAAACGGTTGAAGCTCCTGTTCAAAAATGATGCTCCGAAATCAACTTCTGTCACCTTAGTGATACATTTTGGGATAGTACCTAAAGTTTAAAGCAGAAATTGGGGCACTTTTGAAATTTTCATTTTTGACCAAAATCGACAGGTCCGGGGCTTAGGGAATTTCTCATATTCCACAAAACAGTTAAAGCTCCTGTTCAAAAATGATGCTCCGAAATCAACTTCTGTCACCTTAGTGATACATTTTGGGATAGTACCTAAGTTTTAAAGCAGAAATTGCGGCACTTTTGAAATTTTCATTTTTGACCAAAATCGACAGGTCCGGGGCTTAGGGAATTTCTCATATGCCACAAAACGGTTGTAGCTCCTGTTCAAAAATGATGCTCCGAAATCAACTTCTGTCACCTTAGTGATACATTTTGGGATAGTACCTAAAGTTTAAAGCAGAAATTGGGGCACTTTTGAAATTTTCATTTTTGACCAAAATCGACAGGTACGGGGCTTAGGGAATTTCTCATATGCCACAAAACGGTTGAAGCTCCTGTTCAAAAATGATGCTCCGAAATCAACTTCTGTCACCTTAGTGATACATTTTGGGATAGTACCTAAAGTTTAAAGCAGAAATTGGGGCACTTTTGAAATTTTCATTTTTGACCAAAATCGACAGGTCCGGGGCTTAGGGAATTTCTCATATTCCACAAAACAGTTAAAGCTCCTGTTCAAAAATGATGCTCCGAAATCAACTTCTGTCACCTTAGTGATACATTTTGGGATAGTACCTAAGTTTTAAAGCAGAAATTGCGGCACTTTTGAAATTTTCATTTTTGACCAAAATCGACAGGTCCGGGGCTTAGGGAATTTCTCATATTCCACAAAACAGTTAAAGCTCCTGTTCAAAAATGATGCTCCGAAATCAACTTCTGTCACCTTAGTGGTACATTTTGGGATAGTACCTAAGTTTTAAAGCAGAAATTGCTGCACTTTTGAAATTTTCATTTTTGACCAAAATCGACAGGTCCGGGGCTTAGGGAATTTCTCATATGCCACAAAACGGTTGAAGCTCCTGTTCAAAAATTATGCTCCGAAATCAACTTCTGTCACCTTAGTGATACATTTTGGGATAGTACCTAAAGTTTAAAGCAGAAATTGGGGCACTTTTGAAATTTTCATTTTTGACCAAAATCGACAGGTCCGGGGCTTAGGGAATTTCTCATATTCCACAAAACAGTTAAAGCTCCTGTTCAAAAATGATGCTCCGAAATCAACTTCTGTCACCTTAGTGATACATTTTGGGATAGTACCTAAGTTTTAAAGCAGAAATTGCGGCACTTTTGAAATTTTCATTTTTGACCAAAATCGACAGGTCCGGGGCTTAGGGAATTTCTCATATTCCACAAAACAGTTAAATCTCCTGTTCAAAAATGATGCTCCGAAATCAACTTCTGTCACCTTAGTGATACATTTTGGGATAGTACCTAAGTTTTAAAGCAGAAATTGCGGCACTTTTGAAATTTTCATTTTTGACCAAAATCGACAGGTCCGGGGCTTAGGGAATTTCTCATATGCCACAAAACGGTTGAAGCTCCTGTTCAAAAATGATGCTCCGAAATCAACTTCTGTCACCTTAGTGATACATTTTGGGATAGTACCTAAAGTTTAAAGCAGAAATTGGGGCACTTTTGAAATTTTCATTTTTGACCAAAATCGACAGGTCCGGGGCTTAGGGAATTTCTCATATTCCACAAAACAGTTAAAGCTCCTGTTCAAAAATGATGCTCCGAAATCAACTTCTGTCACCTTAGTGGTACATTTTGGGATAGTACCTAAGTTTTAAAGCAGAAATTGCTGCACTTTTGAAATTTTCATTTTTGACCAAAATCGACAGGTCCGGGGCTTAGGGAATTTCTCATATGCCACAAAACGGTTGAAGCTCCTGTTCAAAAATGATGCTCCGAAATCAACTTCTGTCACCTTAGTGATACATTTTGGGATAGTACCTAAAGTTTAAAGCAGAAATTGGGGCACTTTTGAAATTTTCATTTTTGACCAAAATCGACAGGTCCGGGGCTTAGGGAATTTCTCATATTCCACAAAACAGTTAAAGCTCCTGTTCAAAAATGATGCTCCGAAATCAACTTCTGTCACCTTAGTGATACATTTTGGGATAGTACCTAAGTTTTAAAGCAGAAATTGCGGCACTTTTGAAATTTTCATTTTTGACCAAAATTGACAGGTCCGGGGCTTAGGGAATTTCTCATATTCCACAAAACGGTTGAAGCTCCTGCTCAAAAATGATGCTCCGAAATCAACTTCTGTCACCTTAGTGATACATTTTGGGATAGTACCTAAAGTTTAAAGCAGAAATTGGGGCACTTTTGAAATTTTCATTTTTGACCAAAATCGACAGGTACGGGGCTTAGGGAATTTCTCATATGCCACAAAACGGTTGAAGCTCCTGTTCAAAAATGATGCTCCGAAATCAACTTCTGTCACCTTAGTGATACATTTTGGGATAGTACCTAAAGTTTAAAGCAGAAATTGGGGCACTTTTGAAATTTTCATTTTTGACCAAAATCGACAGGTCCGGGGCTTAGGGAATTTCTCATATTCCACAAAACAGTTAAAGCTCCTGTTCAAAAATGATGCTCCGAAATCAACTTCTGTCACCTTAGTGGTACATTTTGGGATAGTACCTAAGTTTTAAAGCAGAAATTGCTGCACTTTTGAAATTTTCATTTTTGACCAAAATCGACAGGTCCGGGGCTTAGGGAATTTCTCATATGCCACAAAACGGTTGAAGCTCCTGTTCAAAAATGATGCTCCGAAATCAACTTCTGTCACCTTAGTGATACATTTTGGGATAGTACCTAAAGTTTAAAGCAGAAATTGGGGCACTTTTGAAATTTTCATTTTTGACCAAAATCGACAGGTCCGGGGCTTAGGGAATTTCTCATATTCCACAAAACAGTTAAAGCTCCTGTTCAAAAATGATGCTCCGAAATCAACTTCTGTCACCTTAGTGATACATTTTGGGATAGTACCTAAGTTTTAAAGCAGAAATTGCGGCACTTTTGAAATTTTCATTTTTGACCAAAATTGACAGGTCCGGGGCTTAGGGAATTTCTCATATTCCACAAAACGGTTGAAGCTCCTGCTCAAAAATGATGCTCCGAAATCAACTTCTGTCACCTTAGTGATACATTTTGGGATAGTACCTAAAGTTTAAAGCAGAAATTGGGGCACTTTTGAAATTTTCATTTTTGACCAAAATCGACAGGTACGGGGCTTAGGGAATTTCTCATATGCCACAAAACGGTTGAAGCTCCTGTTCAAAAATGATGCTCCGAAATCAACTTCTGTCACCTTAGTGATACATTTTGGGATAGTACCTAAAGTTTAAAGCAGAAATTGGGGCACTTTTGAAATTTTCATTTTTGACCAAAATCGACAGGTCCGGGGCTTAGGGAATTTCTCATATTCCACAAAACAGTTAAAGCTCCTGTTCAAAAATGATGCTCCGAAATCAACTTCTGTCACCTTAGTGATACATTTTGGGATAGTACCTAAGTTTTAAAGCAGAAATTGCGGCACTTTTGAAATTTTCATTTTTGACCAAAATCGACAGGTCCGGGGCTTAGGGAATTTCTCATATGCCACAAAACGGTTGTAGCTCCTGTTCAAAAATGATGCTCCGAAATCAACTTCTGTCACCTTAGTGATACATTTTGGGATAGTACCTAAAGTTTAAAGCAGAAATTGGGGCACTTTTGAAATTTTCATTTTTGACCAAAATCGACAGGTACGGGGCTTAGGGAATTTCTCATATGCCACAAAACGGTTGAAGCTACTGTTCAAAAATGATGCTCCGAAATCAACTTCTGTCACCTTAGTGATACATTTTGGGATAGTACCTAAAGTTTAAAGCAGAAATTGGGGCACTTTTGAAATTTTCATTTTTGACCAAAATCGACAGGTCCGGGGCTTAGGGAATTTCTCATATTCCACAAAACAGTTAAAGCTCCTGTTCAAAAATGATGCTCCGAAATCAACTTCTGTCACCTTAGTGATACATTTTGGGATAGTACCTAAGTTTTAAAGCAGAAATTGCGGCACTTTTGAAATTTTCATTTTTGACCAAAATCGACAGGTCCGGGGCTTAGGGAATTTCTCATATTCCACAAAACAGTTAAAGCTCCTGTTCAAAAATTATGCTCCGAAATCAACTTCTGTCACCTTAGTGGTACATTTTGGGATAGTACCTAAGTTTTAAAGCAGAAATTGCTGCACTTTTGAAATTTTCATTTTTGACCAAAATCGACAGGTCCGGGGCTTAGGGAATTTCTCATATGCCACAAAACGGTTGAAGCTCCTGTTCAAAAATTATGCTCCGAAATCAACTTCTGTCACCTTAGTGATACATTTTGGGATAGTACCTAAAGTTTAAAGCAGAAATTGGGGCACTTTTGAAATTTTCATTTTTGACCAAAATCGACAGGTCCGGGGCTTAGGGAATTTCTCATATTCCACAAAACAGTTAAAGCTCCTGTTCAAAAATGATGCTCCGAAATCAACTTCTGTCACCTTAGTGATACATTTTGGGATAGTACCTAAGTTTTAAAGCAGAAATTGCGGCACTTTTGAAATTTTCATTTTTGACCAAAATCGACAGGTCCGGGGCTTAGGGAATTTCTCATATTCCACAAAACAGTTAAAGCTCCTGTTCAAAAATGATGCTCCGAAATCAACTTCTGTCACCTTAGTGATACATTTTGGGATAGTACCTAAGTTTTAAAGCAGAAATTGCGGCACTTTTGAAATTTTCATTTTTGACCAAAATCGACAGGTCCGGGGCTTAGGGAATTTCTCATATGCCACAAAACGGTTGAAGCTCCTGTTCAAAAATGATGCTCCGAAATCAACTTCTGTCACCTTAGTGAAACATTTTGGGATAGTACCTAAAGTTTAAAGCAGAAATTGGGGCACTTTTGAAATTTTCATTTTTGACCAAAATCGACAGGTCTGGGGCTTAGGGAATTTCTCATATTCCACAAAACAGTTAAAGCTCCTGTTCAAAAATGATGCTCCGAAATCAACTTCTGTCACCTTAGTGATACATTTTGGGATAGTACCTAAGTTTTAAAGCAGAAATTGCGGCACTTTTGAAATTTTCATTTTTGACCAAAATCGACAGGTCCGGGGCTTAGGGAATTTCTCATATGCCACAAAACGGTTGAAGCTCCTGCTCAAAAATGATGCTCCGAAATCAACTTCTGTCACCTTAGTGATACATTTTGGGATAGTACCTAAAGTTTAAAGCAGAAATTGGGGCACTTTTGAAATTTTCATTTTTGACCAAAATCGACAGGTCCGGGGCTTAGGGAATTTCTCTTATTCCACAAAACAGTTAAAGCTCCTGTTCAAAAATGATGCTCCGAAATCAACTTCTGTCACCTTAGTGATACATTTTGGGATAGTACCTAAGTTTTAAAGCAGAAATTGCGGCACTTTTGAAATTTTCATTTTTGACCAAAATCGACAGGTCCAGGGCTTAGGGAATTTCTCATATGCCACAAAACGGTTGAAGCTCCTGCTCAAAAATGATGCTCCGAAATCAACTTCTGTCACCTTAGTGATACATTTTGGGATAGTACCTAAGTTTTAAAGCAGAAATTGCGGCACTTTTGAAATTTTCATTTTTGACCAAAATCGACAGGTCTGGGGCTTAGGGAATTTCTCATATTCCACAAAACAGTTAAAGCTCCTGTTCAAAAATGATGCTCCGAAATCAATTTCTGTCACCTTAGTGATACATTTTGGGATAGTACCTAAGTTTTAAAGAAGAAATTGCGGCACTTTTGAAATTTTCATTTTTGACCAAAATCGACAGGTCCGGGGCTTAGGGAATTTCTCATATGCCACAAAACGGTTGAAGCTCCTGCTCAAAAATGATGCTCCGAAATCAACTTCTGTCACCTTAGTGATACATTTTGGGATAGTACCTAAAGTTTAAAGCAGAAATTGGGGCACTTTTGAAATTTTCATTTTTGACCAAAATCGACAGGTACGGGGCTTAGGGAATTTCTCATATGCCACAAAACGGTTGAAGCTCCTGTTCAAAAATGATGCTCCGAAATCAACTTCTGTCACCTTAGTGATACATTTTGGGATAGTACCTAAAGTTTAAAGCAGAAATTGGGGCACTTTTGAAATTTTCATTTTTGACCAAAATCGACAGGTCCGGGGCTTAGGGAATTTCTCATATTCCACAAAACAGTTAAAGCTCCTGTTCAAAAATGATGCTCCGAAATCAACTTCTGTCACCTTAGTGATACATTTTGGGATAGTACCTAAAGTTTAAAGCAGAAATTGGGGCACTTTTGAAATTTTCATTTTTGACCAAAATCGACAGGTACGGGGCTTAGGGAATTTCTCATATGCCACAAAACGGTTGAAGCTCCTGTTCAAAAATGATGCTCCGAAATCAACTTCTGTCACCTTAGTGATACATTTTGGGATAGTACCTAAGTTTTAAAGCAGAAATTGCGGCACTTTTGAAATTTTCATTTTTGACCAAAATCGACAGGTCCAGGGCTTAGGGAATTTCTCATATGCCACAAAACGGTTGAAGCTCCTGCTCAAAAATGATGCTCCGAAATCAACTTCTGTCACCTTAGTGATACATTTTGGGATAGTACCTAAGTTTTAAAGCAGAAATTGCGGCACTTTTGAAATTTTCATTTTTGACCAAAATCGACAGGTCCGGGGCTTAGGGAATTTCTCATATGCCACAAAACGGTTGAAGCTCCTGTTCAAAAATGATGCTCCGAAATCAACTTCTGTCACCTTAGTGATACATTTTGGGATAGTACCTAAAGTTTAAAGCAGAAATTGGGGCACTTTTGAAATTTTCATTTTTGACCAAAATCGACAGGTCCGGGGCTTAGGGAATTTCTCATATTCCACAAAACAGTTAAAGCTCCTGTTCAAAAATGATGCTCCGAAATCAACTTCTGTCACCTTAGTGATACATTTTGGGATAGTACCTAAGTTTTAAAGCAGAAATTGCGGCACTTTTGAAATTTTCATTTTTGACCAAAATCGACAGGTCCGGGGCTTAGGGAATTTCTCATATTCCACAAAACAGTTAAATCTCCTGTTCAAAAATGATGCTCCGAAATCAACTTCTGTCACCTTAGTGATACATTTTGGGATAGTACCTAAGTTTTAAAGCAGAAATTGCGGCACTTTTGAAATTTTCATTTTTGACCAAAATCGACAGGTCCGGGGCTTAGGGAATTTCTCATATGCCACAAAACGGTTGAAGCTCCTGCTCAAAAATGATGCTCCGAAATCAACTTCTGTCACCTTAGTGATACATTTTGGGATAGTACCTAAAGTTTAAAGCAGAAATTGGGGCACTTTTGAAATTTTCATTTTTGACCAAAATCGACAGGTACGGGGCTTAGGGAATTTCTCATATGCCACAAAACGGTTGAAGCTCCTGTTCAAAAATGATGCTCCGAAATCAACTTCTGTCACCTTAGTGAAACATTTTGGGATAGTACCTAAAGTTTAAAGCAGAAATTGGGGCACTTTTGAAATTTTCATTTTTGACCAAAATCGACAGGTCTGGGGCTTAGGGAATTTCTCATATTCCACAAAACAGTTAAAGCTCCTGTTCAAAAATGATGCTCCGAAATCAACTTCTGTCACCTTAGTGATACATTTTGGGATAGTACCTAAGTTTTAAAGCAGAAATTGCGGCACTTTTGAAATTTTCATTTTTGACCAAAATCGACAGGTCCGGGGCTTAGGGAATTTCTCATATGCCACAAAACGGTTGAAGCTCCTGCTCAAAAATGATGCTCCGAAATCAACTTCTGTCACCTTAGTGATACATTTTGGGATAGTACCTAAAGTTTAAAGCAGAAATTGGGGCACTTTTGAAATTTTCATTTTTGACCAAAATCGACAGGTCCGGGGCTTAGGGAATTTCTCTTATTCCACAAAACAGTTAAAGCTCCTGTTCAAAAATGATGCTCCGAAATTAACTTCTGTCACCTTAGTGGTACATTTTGGGATAGTACCTAAGTTTTAAAGCAGAAATTGCGGCACTTTTGAAATTTTCATTTTTGACCAAAATCGACAGGTCCAGGGCTTAGGGAATTTCTCATATGCCACAAAACGGTTGAAGCTCCTGCTCAAAAATGATGCTCCGAAATCAACTTCTGTCACCTTAGTGATACATTTTGGGATAGTACCTAAGTTTTAAAGCAGAAATTGCGGCACTTTTGAAATTTTCATTTTTGACCAAAATCGACAGGTCCGGGGCTTAGGGAATTTCTCATATGCCACAAAACGGTTGAAGCTCCTGTTCAAAAATGATGCTCCGAAATCAACTTCTGTCACCTTAGTGATACATTTTGGGATAGTACCTAAAGTTTAAAGCAGAAATTGGGGCACTTTTGAAATTTTCATTTTTGACCAAAATCGACAGGTCCGGGGCTTAGGGAATTTCTCATATTCCACAAAACAGTTAAAGCTCCTGTTCAAAAATGATGCTCCGAAATCAACTTCTGTCACCTTAGTGGTACATTTTGGGATAGTACCTAAGTTTTAAAGCAGAAATTGCTGCACTTTTGAAATTTTCATTTTTGACCAAAATCGACAGGTCCGGGGCTTAGGGAATTTCTCATATGCCACAAAACGGTTGAAGCTCCTGTTCAAAAATGATGCTCCGAAATCAACTTCTGTCACCTTAGTGATACATTTTGGGATAGTACCTAAGTTTTAAAGCAGAAATTGCGGCACTTTTGAAATTTTCATTTTTGACCAAAATCGACAGGTCTGGGGCTTAGGGAATTTCTCATATTCCACAAAACAGTTAAAGCTCCTGTTCAAAAATGATGCTCCGAAATCAATTTCTGTCACCTTAGTGATACATTTTGGGATAGTACCTAAGTTTTAAAGAAGAAATTGCGGCACTTTTGAAATTTTCATTTTTGACCAAAATCGACAGGTCCGGGGCTTAGGGAATTTCTCATATGCCACAAAACGGTTGAAGCTCCTGCTCAAAAATGATGCTCCGAAATCAACTTCTGTCACCTTAGTGATACATTTTGGGATAGTACCTAAAGTTTAAAGCAGAAATTGGGGCACTTTTGAAATTTTCATTTTTGACCAAAATCGACAGGTACGGGGCTTAGGGAATTTCTCATATGCCACAAAACGGTTGAAGCTCCTGTTCAAAAATGATGCTCCGAAATCAACTTCTGTCACCTTAGTGATACATTTTGGGATAGTACCTAAAGTTTAAAGCAGAAATTGGGGCACTTTTGAAATTTTCATTTTTGACCAAAATCGACAGGTCCGGGGCTTAGGGAATTTCTCATATTCCACAAAACAGTTAAAGCTCCTGTTCAAAAATGATGCTCCGAAATCAACTTCTGTCACCTTAGTGATACATTTTGGGATAGTACCTAAAGTTTAAAGCAGAAATTGGGGCACTTTTGAAATTTTAATTTTTGACCAAAATCGACAGGTACGGGGCTTAGGGAATTTCTCATATGCCACAAAACGGTTGAAGCTCCTGTTCAAAAATGATGCTCCGAAATCAACTTCTGTCACCTTAGTGATACATTTTGGGATAGTACCTAAGTTTTAAAGCAGAAATTGCGGCACTTTTGAAATTTTCATTTTTGACCAAAATCGACAGGTCCAGGGCTTAGGGAATTTCTCATATGCCACAAAACGGTTGAAGCTCCTGCTCAAAAATGATGCTCCGAAATCAACTTCTGTCACCTTAGTGATACATTTTGGGATAGTACCTAAGTTTTAAAGCAGAAATTGCGGCACTTTTGAAATTTTCATTTTTGACCAAAATCGACAGGTCCGGGGCTTAGGGAATTTCTCATATGCCACAAAACGGTTGAAGCTCCTGTTCAAAAATGATGCTCCGAAATCAACTTCTGTCACCTTAGTGATACATTTTGGGATAGTACCTAAAGTTTAAAGCAGAAATTGGGGCACTTTTGAAATTTTCATTTTTGACCAAAATCGACAGGTCTGGGGCTTAGGGAATTTCTCATATTCCACAAAACAGTTAAAGCTCCTGTTCAAAAATGATGCTCCGAAATCAATTTCTGTCACCTTAGTGATACATTTTGGGATAGTACCTAAGTTTTAAAGCAGAAATTGCGGCACTTTTGAAATTTTCATTTTTGACCAAAATCGACAGGTACGGGGCTTAGGGAATTTCTCATATGCCACAAAACGGTTGAAGCTCCTGTTCAAAAATGATGCTCCGAAATCAACTTCTGTCACCTTAGTGATACATTTTGGGATAGTACCTAAAGTTTAAAGCAGAAATTGGGGCACTTTTGAAATTTTCATTTTTGACCAAAATCGACAGGTCCGGGGCTTAGGGAATTTCTCATATTCCACAAAACAGTTAAAGCTCCTGTTCAAAAATGATGCTCCGAAATCAACTTCTGTCACCTTAGTGATACATTTTGGGATAGTACCTAAGTTTTAAAGCAGAAATTGCGGCACTTTTGAAATTTTAATTTTTGACCAAAATCGACAGGTCCGGAGCTTAGGGAATTTCTCATATGCCACAAAACGGTTGAAGCTCCTGCTCAAAAATGATGCTCCGAAATCAACTTCTGTCACCTTAGTGATACATTTTGGGATAGTACCTAAAGTTTAAAGCAGAAATTGGGGCACTTTTGAAATTTTCATTTTTGACCAAAATCGACAGGTCCGGGGCTTAGGGAATTTCTCTTATTCCACAAAACAGTTAAAGCTCCTGTTCAAAAATGATGCTCCGAAATCAACTTCTGTCACCTTAGTGATACATTTTGGGATAGTACCTAAAGTTTAAAGCAGAAATTGGGGCACTTTTGAAATTTTCATTTTTGACCAAAATCGACAGGTCCGGGGCTTAGGGAATTTCTCATATGCCACAAAACGGTTGAAGCTCCTGTTCAAAAATGATGCTCCGAAATCAACTTCTGTCACCTTAGTGATACATTTTGGGATAGTACCTAAAGTTTAAAGCAGAAATTGGGGCACTTTTGAAATTTTCATTTTTGACCAAAATCGACAGGTCCGGGGCTTAGGGAATTTCTCATATTCCACAAAACAGTTAAAGCTCCTGTTCAAAAATGATGCTCCGAAATCAACTTCTGTCACCTTAGTGATACATTTTGGGATAGTACCTAAGTTTTAAAGCAGAAATTGCGGCACTTTTGAAATTTTCATTTTTGACCAATATCGACAGGTCTGGGGCTTAGGGAATTTCTCATATTCCACAAAACAGTTAAAGCTCCTGTTCAAAAATGATGCTCCAAAATCAACTTCTGTCACCTTAGTGATACATTTTGGGATAGTACCTAAGTTTTAAAGCAGAAATTGCGGCACTTTTGAAATTTTCATTTTTGACCAAAATCGACAGGTCCGGGGCTTAGGGAATTTCTCATATGCCACAAAACGGTTGAAGCTCCTGCTCAAAAATGATGCTCCGAAATCAACTTCTGTCACCTTAGTGATACATTTTGGGATAGTACCTAAAGTTTAAAGCAGAAATTGGGGCACTTTTGAAATTTTCATTTTTGACCAAAATCGACAGGTACGGGGCTTAGGGAATTTCTCATATGCCACAAAATGGTTGAAGCTCCTGTTCAAAAATGATGCTCCGAAATCAACTTCTGTCACCTTAGTGATACATTTTGGGATAGTACCTAAAGTTTAAAGCAGAAATTGGGGCACTTTTGAAATTTTCATTTTTGACCAAAATCGACAGGTCCGGGGCTTAGGGAATTTCTCATATTCCACAAAACAGTTAAAGCTCCTGTTCAAAAATGATGCTCCGAAATCAACTTCTGTCACCTTAGTGATACATTTTGGGATAGTACCTAAGTTTTAAAGCAGAAATTGCGGCACTTTTGAAATTTTAATTTTTGACCAAAATCGACAGGTCCGGAGCTTAGGGAATTTCTCATATGCCACAAAACGGTTGAAGCTCCTGCTCAAAAATGATGCTCCGAAATCAACTTCTGTCACCTTAGTGATACATTTTGGGATAGTACCTAAAGTTTAAAGCAGAAATTGGGGCACTTTTGAAATTTTCATTTTTGACCAAAATCGACAGGTCCGGGGCTTAGGGAATTTCTCTTATTCCACAAAACAGTTAAAGCTCCTGTTCAAAAATGATGCTCCGAAATCAACTTCTGTCACCTTAGTGATACATTTTGGGATAGTACCTAAGTTTTAAAGCAGAAATTGCGGCACTTTTGAAATTTTCATTTTTGACCAAAATCGACAGGTCCAGGGCTTAGGGAATTTCTCATATGCCACAAAACGGTTGAAGCTCCTGCTCAAAAATGATGCTCCGAAATCAACTTCTGTCACCTTAGTGATACATTTTGGGATAGTACCTAAGTTTTAAAGCAGAAATTGCGGCACTTTTGAAATTTTCATTTTTGACCAAAATCGACAGGTCCGGGGCTTAGGGAATTTCTCATATGCCACAAAACGGTTGAAGCTCCTGTTCAAAAATGATGCTCCGAAATCAACTTCTGTCACCTTAGTGATACATTTTGGGATAGTACCTAAAGTTTAAAGCAGAAATTGGGGCACTTTTGAAATTTTCATTTTTGACCAAAATCGACAGGTCCGGGGCTTAGGGAATTTCTCATATTCCACAAAACAGTTAAAGCTCCTGTTCAAAAATGATGCTCCGAAATCAACTTCTGTCACCTTAGTGATACATTTTGGGATAGTACCTAAGTTTTAAAGCAGAAATTGCGGCACTTTTGAAATTTTCATTTTTGACCAAAATCGACAGGTCTGGGGCTTAGGGAATTTCTCATATTCCACAAAACAGTTAAAGCTCCTGTTCAAAAATGATGCTCCAAAATCAACTTCTGTCACCTTAGTGATACATTTTGGGATAGTACCTAAGTTTTAAAGCAGAAATTGCGGCACTTTTGAAATTTTCATTTTTGACCAAAATCGACAGGTCCGGGGCTTAGGGAATTTCTCATATGCCACAAAACGGTTGAAGCTCCTGCTCAAAAATGATGCTCCGAAATCAACTTCTGTCACCTTAGTGATACATTTTGGGATAGTACCTAAAGTTTAAAGCAGAAATTGGGGCACTTTTGAAATTTTCATTTTTGACCAAAATCGACAGGTACGGGGCTTAGGGAATTTCTCATATGCCACAAAATGGTTGAAGCTCCTGTTCAAAAATGATGCTCCGAAATCAACTTCTGTCACCTTAGTGATACATTTTGGGATAGTACCTAAAGTTTAAAGCAGAAATTGGGGCACTTTTGAAATTTTCATTTTTGACCAAAATCGACAGGTCCGGGGCTTAGGGAATTTCTCATATTCCACAAAACAGTTAAAGCTCCTGTTCAAAAATGATGCTCCGAAATCAACTTCTGTCACCTTAGTGATACATTTTGGGATAGTACCTAAGTTTTAAAGCAGAAATTGCGGCACTTTTGAAATTTTAATTTTTGACCAAAATCGACAGGTCCGGGGCTTAGGGAATTTCTCATATGCCACAAAACGGTTGAAGCTCCTGCTCAAAAATGATGCTCCGAAATCAACTTCTGTCACCTTAGTGATACATTTTGGGATAGTACCTAAAGTTTAAAGCAGAAATTGGGGCACTTTTGAAATTTTCATTTTTGACCAAAATCGACAGGTCCGGGGCTTAGGGAATTTCTCTTATTCCACAAAACAGTTAAAGCTCCTGTTCAAAAATGATGCTCCGAAATCAACTTCTGTCACCTTAGTGATACATTTTGGGATAGTACCTAAGTTTTAAAGCAGAAATTGCGGCACTTTTGAAATTTTCATTTTTGACCAAAATCGACAGGTCCAGGGCTTAGGGAATTTCTCATATGCCACAAAATGGTTGAAGCTCCTGCTCAAAAATGATGCTCCGAAATCAACTTCTGTCACCTTAGTGATACATTTTGGGATAGTACCTAAAGTTTAAAGCAGAAATTGGGGCACTTTTGAAATTTTCATTTTTGACCAAAATCGACAGGTACGGGGCTTAGGGAATTTCTCATATGCCACAAAACGGTTGAAGCTCCTGTTTAAAAATGATGCTCCGAAATCAACTTCTGTCACCTTAGTGATACATTTTGGGATAGTACCTAAAGTTTAAAGCAGAAATTGGGGCACTTTTGAAATTTTCATTTTTGACCAAAATCGACAGGTCCGGGGCTTAGGGAATTTCTCATATTCCACAAAACAGTTAAAGCTCCTGTTCAAAAATGATGCTCCGAAATCAACTTCTGTCACCTTAGTGATACATTTTGGGATAGTACCTAAGTTTTAAAGCAGAAATTGCGGCACTTTTGAAATTTTAATTTTTGACCAAAATCGACAGGTCCGGGGCTTAGGGAATTTCTCATATGCCACAAAACGGTTGTAGCTCCTGTTCAAAAATGATGCTCCGAAATCAACTTCTGTCACCTTAGTGATATATTTTGGGATAGTACCTAAAGTTTAAAGCAGAAATTGGGGCACTTTTGAAATTTTCATTTTTGACCAAAATCGACAGGTACGGGGCTTAGGGAATTTCTCATATGCCACAAAACGGTTGAAGCTCCTGTTCAAAAATGATGCTCCGAAATCAACTTCTGTCACCTTAGTGATACATTTTGGGATAGTACCTAAAGTTTAAAGCAGAAATTGGGGCACTTTTGAAATTTTCATTTTTGACCAAAATCGACAGGTCCGGGGCTTAGGGAATTTCTCATATTCCACAAAACAGTTAAAGCTCCTGTTCAAAAATGATGCTCCGAAATCAACTTCTGTCACCTTAGTGATACATTTTGGGATAGTACCTAAGTTTTAAAGCAGAAATTGCGGCACTTTTGAAATTTTCATTTTTGACCAAAATTGATAGGTCCGGGGCTTAGGGAATTTCTCATATGCCACAAAACGGTTGAAGCTCCTGCTCAAAAATGATGCTCCGAAATCAACTTCTGTCACCTTAGTGATACATTTTGGGATAGTACCTAAAGTTTAAAGCAGAAATTGGGGCACTTTTGAAATTTCCATTTTTGACCAAAATCGACAGGTCCGGGGCTTAGGGAATTTCTCATATTCCACAAAACAGTTAAAGCTCCTGTTCAAAAATGATGCTCCAAAATCAACTTCTGTCACCTTAGTGATACATTTTGGGATAGTACCTAAGTTTTAAAGCAGAAATTGCGGCACTTTTGAAATTTTCATTTTTGACCAATATCGACAGGTCTGGGGCTTAGGGAATTTCTCATATTCCACAAAACAGTTAAAGCTCCTGTTCAAAAATGATGCTCCAAAATCAACTTCTGTCACCTTAGTGATACATTTTGGGATAGTACCTAAGTTTTAAAGCAGAAATTGCGGCACTTTTGAAATTTTCATTTTTGACCAAAATCGACAGGTCCGGGGCTTAGGGAATTTCTCATATGCCACAAAACGGTTGAAGCTCCTGCTCAAAAATGATGCTCCGAAATCAACTTCTGTCACCTTAGTGATACATTTTGGGATAGTACCTAAAGTTTAAAGCAGAAATTGGGGCACTTTTGAAATTTTCATTTTTGACCAAAATCGACAGGTACGGGGCTTAGGGAATTTCTCATATGCCACAAAATGGTTGAAGCTCCTGTTCAAAAATGATGCTCCGAAATCAACTTCTGTCACCTTAGTGATACATTTTGGGATAGTACCTAAAGTTTAAAGCAGAAATTGGGGCACTTTTGAAATTTTCATTTTTGACCAAAATCGACAGGTCCGGGGCTTAGGGAATTTCTCATATTCCACAAAACAGTTAAAGCTCCTGTTCAAAAATGATGCTCCGAAATCAACTTCTGTCACCTTAGTGATACATTTTGGGATAGTACCTAAGTTTTAAAGCAGAAATTGCGGCACTTTTGAAATTTTAATTTTTGACCAAAATCGACAGGTCCGGAGCTTAGGGAATTTCTCATATGCCACAAAACGGTTGAAGCTCCTGCTCAAAAATGATGCTCCGAAATCAACTTCTGTCACCTTAGTGATACATTTTGGGATAGTACCTAAAGTTTAAAGCAGAAATTGGGGCACTTTTGAAATTTTCATTTTTGACCAAAATCGACAGGTCCGGGGCTTAGGGAATTTCTCTTATTCCACAAAACAGTTAAAGCTCCTGTTCAAAAATGATGCTCCGAAATCAACTTCTGTCACCTTAGTGATACATTTTGGGATAGTACCTAAGTTTTAAAGCAGAAATTGCGGCACTTTTGAAATTTTCATTTTTGACCAAAATCGACAGGTCCAGGGCTTAGGGAATTTCTCATATGCCACAAAACGGTTGAAGCTCCTGCTCAAAAATGATGCTCCGAAATCAACTTCTGTCACCTTAGTGATACATTTTGGGATAGTACCTAAGTTTTAAAGCAGAAATTGCGGCACTTTTGAAATTTTCATTTTTGACCAAAATCGACAGGTCCGGGGCTTAGGGAATTTCTCATATGCCACAAAACGGTTGAAGCTCCTGTTCAAAAATGATGCTCCGAAATCAACTTCTGTCACCTTAGTGATACATTTTGGGATAGTACCTAAAGTTTAAAGCAGAAATTGGGGCACTTTTGAAATTTTCATTTTTGACCAAAATCGACAGGTCCGGGGCTTAGGGAATTTCTCATATTCCACAAAACAGTTAAAGCTCCTGTTCAAAAATGATGCTCCGAAATCAACTTCTGTCACCTTAGTGATACATTTTGGGATAGTACCTAAGTTTTAAAGCAGAAATTGCGGCACTTTTGAAATTTTCATTTTTGACCAAAATCGACAGGTCTGGGGCTTAGGGAATTTCTCATATTCCACAAAACAGTTAAAGCTCCTGTTCAAAAATGATGCTCCAAAATCAACTTCTGTCACCTTAGTGATACATTTTGGGATAGTACCTAAGTTTTAAAGCAGAAATTGCGGCACTTTTGAAATTTTCATTTTTGACCAAAATCGACAGGTCCGGGGCTTAGGGAATTTCTCATATGCCACAAAACGGTTGAAGCTCCTGCTCAAAAATGATGCTCCGAAATCAACTTCTGTCACCTTAGTGATACATTTTGGGATAGTACCTAAAGTTTAAAGCAGAAATTGGGGCACTTTTGAAATTTTCATTTTTGACCAAAATCGACAGGTACGGGGCTTAGGGAATTTCTCATATGCCACAAAATGGTTGAAGCTCCTGTTCAAAAATGATGCTCCGAAATCAACTTCTGTCACCTTAGTGATACATTTTGGGATAGTACCTAAAGTTTAAAGCAGAAATTGGGGCACTTTTGAAATTTTCATTTTTGACCAAAATCGACAGGTCCGGGGCTTAGGGAATTTCTCATATTCCACAAAACAGTTAAAGCTCCTGTTCAAAAATGATGCTCCGAAATCAACTTCTGTCACCTTAGTGATACATTTTGGGATAGTACCTAAGTTTTAAAGCAGAAATTGCGGCACTTTTGAAATTTTAATTTTTGACCAAAATCGACAGGTCCGGGGCTTAGGGAATTTCTCATATGCCACAAAACGGTTGAAGCTCCTGCTCAAAAATGATGCTCCGAAATCAACTTCTGTCACCTTAGTGATACATTTTGGGATAGTACCTAAAGTTTAAAGCAGAAATTGGGGCACTTTTGAAATTTTCATTTTTGACCAAAATCGACAGGTCCGGGGCTTAGGGAATTTCTCTTATTCCACAAAACAGTTAAAGCTCCTGTTCAAAAATGATGCTCCGAAATCAACTTCTGTCACCTTAGTGATACATTTTGGGATAGTACCTAAGTTTTAAAGCAGAAATTGCGGCACTTTTGAAATTTTCATTTTTGACCAAAATCGACAGGTCCAGGGCTTAGGGAATTTCTCATATGCCACAAAATGGTTGAAGCTCCTGCTCAAAAATGATGCTCCGAAATCAACTTCTGTCACCTTAGTGATACATTTTGGGATAGTACCTAAAGTTTAAAGCAGAAATTGGGGCACTTTTGAAATTTTCATTTTTGACCAAAATCGACAGGTACGGGGCTTAGGGAATTTCTCATATGCCACAAAACGGTTGAAGCTCCTGTTTAAAAATGATGCTCCGAAATCAACTTCTGTCACCTTAGTGATACATTTTGGGATAGTACCTAAAGTTTAAAGCAGAAATTGGGGCACTTTTGAAATTTTCATTTTTGACCAAAATCGACAGGTCCGGGGCTTAGGGAATTTCTCATATTCCACAAAACAGTTAAAGCTCCTGTTCAAAAATGATGCTCCGAAATCAACTTCTGTCACCTTAGTGATACATTTTGGGATAGTACCTAAGTTTTAAAGCAGAAATTGCGGCACTTTTGAAATTTTAATTTTTGACCAAAATCGACAGGTCCGGGGCTTAGGGAATTTCTCATATGCCACAAAACGGTTGTAGCTCCTGTTCAAAAATGATGCTCCGAAATCAACTTCTGTCACCTTAGTGATATATTTTGGGATAGTACCTAAAGTTTAAAGCAGAAATTGGGGCACTTTTGAAATTTTCATTTTTGACCAAAATCGACAGGTACGGGGCTTAGGGAATTTCTCATATGCCACAAAACGGTTGAAGCTCCTGTTCAAAAATGATGCTCCGAAATCAACTTCTGTCACCTTAGTGATACATTTTGGGATAGTACCTAAAGTTTAAAGCAGAAATTGGGGCACTTTTGAAATTTTCATTTTTGACCAAAATCGACAGGTCCGGGGCTTAGGGAATTTCTCATATTCCACAAAACAGTTAAAGCTCCTGTTCAAAAATGATGCTCCGAAATCAACTTCTGTCACCTTAGTGATACATTTTGGGATAGTACCTAAGTTTTAAAGCAGAAATTGCGGCACTTTTGAAATTTTCATTTTTGACCAAAATTGATAGGTCCGGGGCTTAGGGAATTTCTCATATGCCACAAAACGGTTGAAGCTCCTGCTCAAAAATGATGCTCCGAAATCAACTTCTGTCACCTTAGTGATACATTTTGGGATAGTACCTAAAGTTTAAAGCAGAAATTGGGGCACTTTTGAAATTTCCATTTTTGACCAAAATCGACAGGTCCGGGGCTTAGGGAATTTCTCATATGTCTCAAAACTGTTGAAGCTCCTGTTCAAAAATGATGCTCCGAAATCAACTTCTGTCACCTAAGTGATACATTTTGGGATAGTATCTAAAGTTTAAAGCAGAAATTGGGGCACTTTTGAAATTTTCATTTTTGACCAAAATCGACAGGTCCGGGGCTTAGGGAATTTCTCATATTCCACAAAACAGTTAAAGCTCCTGTTCAAAAATGATGCTCCGAAATCAACTTCTGTCACCTTAGTGATACATTTTGGGATAGTACCTAAGTTTTAAAGCAGAAATTGCAGCACTTTTGAAATTTTCATTTTTGACCAAAATTGACAGGTCCGGGGCTTAGGGAATTTCTCATATGCCACAAAACGGTTGTAGCTCCTGTTCAAAAATGATGCTCCGAAATCAACTTCTGTCACCTTAGTGATACATTTTGGGATAGTACCTAAAGTTTAAAGCAGAAATTGGGGCACTTTTGAAATTTTCATTTTTGACCAAAATCGACAGGTACGTGGCTTAGGGAATTTCTCATATGCCACAAAACGGTTGAAGCTCCTGTTCAAAAATGATGCTCCGAAATCAACTTCTGTCACCTTAGTGATACATTTTGGGATAGTACCTAAAGTTTAAAGCAGAAATTGGGGCACTTTTGAAATTTTAATTTTTGACCAAAATCGACAGGTCCGGGGCTTAGGGAATTTCTCATATTCCACAAAACAGTTAAAGCTCCTGTTCAAAAATGATGCTCCGAAATCAACTTCTGTCACCTTAGTGATACATTTTGGGATAGTACCTAAGTTTTAAAGCAGAAATTGCGGCACTTTTGAAATTTTCATTTTTGACCAAAATTGACAGGTCCGGGGCTTAGGGAATTTCTCATATGCCACAAAACTGTTGTAGCTCCTGTTCAAAAATGATGCTCCGAAATCAACTTCAGTCACCTTAGTGATACATTTTGGGATAGTACCTAAAGTTTAAAGCAGAAATTGGGGCACTTTTGAAATTTTCATTTTTGACCAAAATCGACAGGTCCGGGGCTTAGGGAATTTCTCATATTCCACAAAACAGTTAAAGCTCCTGTTCAAAAATGATGCTCCGAAATCAACTTCTGTCACCTTAGTGGTACATTTTGGGATAGTACCTAAGTTTTAAAGCAGAAATTGCTGCACTTTTGAAATTTTCATTTTTGACCAAAATCGACAGGTCCGGGGCTTAGGGAATTTCTCATATGCCACAAAACGGTTGAAGCTCCTGTTCAATAATGATGCTCCGAAATCAACTTCTGTCACCTTAGTGATACATTTTGGGATAGTACCTAAAGTTTAAAGCAGAAATTGGGGCACTTTTGAAATTTTCATTTTTGACCAAAATCGACAGGTCCGGGGCTTAGGGAATTTCTCTTATTCCACAAAACAGTTAAAGCTCCTGTTCAAAAATGATGCTCCGAAATCAACTTCTGTCACCTTAGTGATACATTTTGGGATAGTACCTAAGTTTTAAAGCAGAAATTGCGGCACTTTTGAAATTTTCATTTTTAACCAAAATCGACAGGTCCGGGGCTTAGGGAATTTCTCATATGCCACAAAACGGTTGAAGCTCCTGTTCAAAAATGATGCTCCGAAATCAACTTCTGTCACCTTAGTGATACATTTTGGGATAGTACCTAAAGTTTAAAGCAGAAATTGGGGCACTTTTGAAATTTTCATTTTTGACCAAAATCGACAGGTCCGGGGCTTAGGGAATTTCTCATATGTCTCAAAACTGTTGAAGCTCCTGTTCAAAAATGATGCTCCGAAATCAACTTCTGTCACCTAAGTGATACATTTTGGGATAGTATCTAAAGTTTAAAGCAGAAATTGGGGCACTTTTGAAATTTTCATTTTTGACCAAAATCGACAGGTACGGGGCTTAGGGAATTTCTCATATGCCACAAAACGGTTGAAGCTCCTGTTCAAAAATTATGCTCCGAAATCAACTTCTGTCACCTTAGTGATACATTTTGGGATAGTACCTAAAGTTTAATGCAGAAATTGGGGCACTTTTGAAATTTTCATTTTTGACCAAAATCGACAGGTACGGGGCTTAGGGAATTTCTCATATGCCACAAAACGGTTGAAGCTCCTGTTCAAAAATTATGCTCCGAAATCAACTTCTGTCACCTTAGTGATACATTTTGGGATAGTACCTAAAGTTTAAAGCAGAAATTGGGGCACTTTTGAAATTTTCATTTTTGACCAAAATCGACAGGTCCGGGGCTTAGGGAATTTCTCATATTCCACAAAACAGTTAAAGCTCCTGTTCAAAAATGATGCTCCGAAATCAACTTCTGTCACCTTAGTGATACATTTTGGGATAGTACCTAAGTTTTAAAGCAGAAATTGCGGCACTTTTGAAATTTTCATTTTTGACCAAAATCGACAGGTCCGGGGCTTAGGGAATTTCTCATATTCCACAAAACAGTTAAAGCTCCTGTTCAAAAATGATGCTCCGAAATCAACTTCTGTCACCTTAGTGATACATTTTGGGATAGTACCTAAGTTTTAAAGCAGAAATTGCGGCACTTTTGAAATTTTCATTTTTGACCAAAATCGACAGGTCCGGGGCTTAGGGAATTTCTCATATGCCACAAAACGGTTGAAGCTCCTGTTCAAAAATTATGCTCCGAAATCAACTTCTGTCACCTTAGTGATACATTTTGGGATAGTACCTAAAGTTTAATGCAGAAATTGGGGCACTTTTGAAATTTTCATTTTTGACCAAAATCGACAGGTACGGGGCTTAGGGAATTTCTCATATGCCACAAAACGGTTGAAGCTCCTGTTCAAAAATTATGCTCTGAAATCAACTTCTGTCACCTTAGTGATACATTTTGGGATAGTACCTAAAGTTTAAAGCAGAAATTGGGGCACTTTTGAAATTTTCATTTTTGACCAAAATCGACAGGTCCGGGGCTTAGGGAATTTCTCATATTCCACAAAACAGTTAAAGCTCCTGTTCAAAAATGATGCTCCGAAATCAACTTCTGTCACCTTAGTGATACATTTTGGGATAGTACCTAAGTTTTAAAGCAGAAATTGCGGCACTTTTGAAATTTTCATTTTTGACCAAAATCGACAGGTCCGGGGCTTAGGGAATTTCTCATATTCCACAAAACAGTTAAAGCTCCTGTTCAAAAATGATGCTCCGAAATCAACTTCTGTCACCTTAGTGATACATTTTGGGATAGTACCTAAGTTTTAAAGCAGAAATTGCGGCACTTTTGAAATTTTCATTTTTGACCAAAATCGACAGGTCCGGGGCTTAGGGAATTTCTCATATGCCACAAAACGGTTGAAGCTCCTGTTCAAAAATGATGCTCCGAAATCAACTTCTGTCACCTTAGTGATACATTTTGGGATAGTACCTAAAGTTTAAAGCAGAAATTGGGGCACTTTTGAAATTTTCATTTTTGACCAAAATCGACAGGTACGGGGCTTAGGGAATTTCTCATATGCCACAAAACGGTTGAAGCTCCTGTTCAAAAATGATGCTCCGAAATCAACTTCTGTCACCTTAGTGATACATTTTGGGATAGTACCTAAAGTTTAAAGCAGAAATTGGGGCACTTTTGAAATTTTCATTTTTGACCAAAATCGACAGGTCCGGGGCTTAGGGAATTTCTCATATTCCACAAAACAGTTAAAGCTCCTGTTCAAAAATGATGCTCCGAAATCAACTTCTGTCACCTTAGTGATACATTTTGGGATAGTACCTAAGTTTTAAAGCAGAAATTGCGGCACTTTTGAAATTTTAATTTTTGACCAAAATCGACAGGTCCGGGGCTTAGGGAATTTCTCATATGCCACAAAACGGTTGAAGCTCCTGCTCAAAAATGATGCTCCGAAATCAACTTCTGTCACCTTAGTGATACATTTTGGGATAGTACCTAAAGTTTAAAGCAGAAATTGGGGCACTTTTGAAATTTTCATTTTTGACCAAAATCGACAGGTCCGGGGCTTAGGGAATTTCTCATATGTCTCAAAACTGTTGAAGCTCCTGTTCAAAAATGATGCTCCGAAATCAACTTCTGTCACCTAAGTGATACATTTTGGGATAGTATCTAAAGTTTAAAGCAGAAATTGGGGCACTTTTGAAATTTTCATTTTTGACCAAAATCGACAGGTCCGGGGCTTAGGGAATTTCTCATATTCCACAAAACAGTTAAAGCTCCTGTTCAAAAATGATGCTCCGAAATCAACTTCTGTCACCTTAGTGATACATTTTGGGATAGTACCTAAGTTTTAAAGCAGAAATTGCGGCACTTTTGAAATTTTCATTTTTGACCAAAATTGACAGGTCCGGGGCTTAGGGAATTTCTCATATGCCACAAAACTGTTGTAGCTCCTGGTCAAAAATGATGCTCCGAAATCAACTTCTGTCACCTTAGTGATACATTTTGGGATAGTACCTAAAGTTTAAAGCAGAAATTGGGGCACTTTTGAAATTTTCATTTTTGACCAAAATCGACAGGTACGGGGCTTAGGGAATTTCTCATATGCCACAAAACGGTTGAAGCTCCTGTTCAAAAATGATGCTCCGAAATCAACTTCTGTCACCTTAGTGATACATTTTGGGATAGTACCTAAAGTTTAAAGCAGAAATTGGGGCACTTTTGAAATTTTCATTTTTGACCAAAATCGACAGGTCCGGGGCTTAGGGAATTTCTCATATTCCACAAAACAGTTAAAGCTCCTGTTCAAAAATGATGCTCCGAAATCAACTTCTGTCACCTTAGTGATACATTTTGGGATAGTACCTAAGTTTTAAAGCAGAAATTGCGGCACTTTTGAAATTTTAATTTTTGACCAAAATCGACAGGTCCGGGGCTTAGGGAATTTCTCATATGCCACAAAACGGTTGAAGCTCCTGCTCAAAAATGATGCTCCGAAATCAACTTCTGTCACCTTAGTGATACATTTTGGGATAGTACCTAAAGTTTAAAGCAGAAATTGGGGCACTTTTGAAATTTTCATTTTTGACCAAAATCGACAGGTCCGGGGCTTAGGGAATTTCTCTTATTCCACAAAACAGTTAAAGCTCCTGTTCAAAAATGATGCTCCGAAATCAACTTCTGTCACCTTAGTGAAACATTTTGGGATAGTACCTAAGTTTTAAAGCAGAAATTGCGGCACTTTTGAAATTTTCATTTTTGACCAAAATCGACAGGTCCGGGGCTTAGGGAATTTCTCATATGCCACAAAACGGTTGAAGCTCCTGCTCAAAAATGATGCTCCGAAATCAACTTCTGTCACCTTAGTGATACATTTTGGGATAGTACCTAAAGTTTAAAGCAGAAATTGGGGCACTCTTGAAATTTTCATTTTTGACCAAAATCGACAGGTACGGACGGGGCTTAGGGAATTTCTCATATGCCACAAAACGGTTGAAGCTCCTGTTCAAAAATGATGCTCCGAAATCAACTTCTGTCACCTTAGTGATACATTTTGGGATAGTACCTAAAGTTTAAAGCAGAAATTGGGGCACTTTTGAAATTTTCATTTTTGACCAAAATCGACAGGTCCGGGGCTTAGGGAATTTCTCATATGTCTCAAAACTGTTGAAGCTCCTGTTCAAAAATGATGCTCCGAAATCAACTTCTGTCACCTAAGTGATACATTTTGGGATAGTATCTAAAGTTTAAAGCAGAAATTGGGGCACTTTTGAAATTTTCATTTTTGACCAAAATCGACAGGTACGGGGCTTAGGGAATTTCTCATATGCCACAAAACGGTTGAAGCTCCTGTTCAAAAATTATGCTCCGAAATCAACTTCTGTCACCTTAGTGATACATTTTGGGATAGTACCTAAGTTTTAAAGCAGAAATTGCGGCACTTTTGAAATTTTCATTTTTGACCAAAATCGACAGGTCCGGGGCTTAGGGAATTTCTCATATGCCACAAAATGGTTATAGCTCCTGTTCAAAAATGATGCTCCGAAATCAACTTCTGTCACCTTAGTGATACATTTTGGGATAGTACCTAAAGTTTAATGCAGAAATTGGGGCACTTTTGAAATTTTCATTTTTGACCAAAATCGACAGGTACGGGGCTTAGGGAATTTCTCATATGCCACAAAACGGTTGAAGCTCCTGTTCAAAAATTATGCTCCGAAATCAACTTCTGTCACCTTAGTGATACATTTTGGGATAGTACCTAAAGTTTAAAGCAGAAATTGGGGCACTTTTGAAATTTTCATTTTTGACCAAAATCGACAGGTCCGGGGCTTAGGGAATTTCTCATATTCCACAAAACAGTTAAAGCTCCTGTTCAAAAATGATGCTCCGAAATCAACTTCTGTCACCTTAGTGATACATTTTGGGATAGTACCTAAGTTTTAAAGCAGAAATTGCGGCACTTTTGAAATTTTCATTTTTGACCAAAATCGACAGGTCCGGGGCTTAGGGAATTTCTCATATTCCACAAAACAGTTAAAGCTCCTGTTCAAAAATGATGCTCCGAAATCAACTTCTGTCACCTTAGTGATACATTTTGGGATAGTACCTAAGTTTTAAAGCAGAAATTGCGGCACTTTTGAAATTTTCATTTTTGACCAAAATCGACAGCTACGGGGCTTAGGGAATTTCTCATATGCCACAAAACGGTTGAAGCTCCTGTTCAAAAATGATGCTCCGAAATCAACTTCTGTCACCTTAGTGATACATTTTGGGATAGTACCTAAAGTTTAAAGCAGAAATTGGGGCACTTTTGAAATTTTCATTTTTGACCAAAATCGACAGGTCCGGGGCTTAGGGAATTTCTCATATTCCACAAAACAGTTAAAGCTCCTGTTCAAAAATGATGCTCCGAAATCAACTTCTGTCACCTTAGTGATACATTTTGGGATAGTACCTAAGTTTTAAAGCAGAAATTGCGGCACTTTTGAAATTTTAATTTTTGACCAAAATCGACAGGTCCGGGGCTTAGGGAATTTCTCATATGCCACAAAACGGTTGAAGCTCCTGCTCAAAAATGATGCTCCGAAATCAACTTCTGTCACCTTAGTGATACATTTTGGGATAGTACCTAAAGTTTAAAGCAGAAATTGGGGCACTTTTGAAATTTTCATTTTTGACCAAAATCGACAGGTCCGGGGCTTAGGGAATTTCTCATATGTCTCAAAACTGTTGAAGCTCCTGTTCAAAAATGATGCTCCGAAATCAACTTCTGTCACCTAAGTGATACATTTTGGGATAGTATTTAAAGTTTAAAGCAGAAATTGGGGCACTTTTGAAATTTTCATTTTTGACCAAAATCGACAGGTCCGGGGCTTAGGGAATTTCTCATATTCCACAAAACAGTTAAAGCTCCTGTTCAAAAATGATGCTCCGAAATCAACTTCTGTCACCTTAGTGATACATTTTGGGATAGTACCTAAGTTTTAAAGCAGAAATTGCGGCACTTTTGAAATTTTCATTTTTGACCAAAATTGACAGGTCCGGGGCTTAGGGAATTTCTCATATGCCACAAAACTGTTGTAGCTCCTGTTCAAAAATGATGCTCCGAAATCAACTTCTGTCACCTTAGTGATACATTTTGGGATAGTACCTAAGTTTTAAAGCAGAAATTGCGGCACTTTTGAAATTTTCATTTTTGACCAAAATCGACAGGTCCGGGGCTTAGGGAATTTCTCATATGCCACAAAACGGTTGAAGCTCCTGCTCAAAAATGATGCTCCGAAATCAACTTCTGTCACCTTAGTGATACATTTTGGGATAGTACCTAAAGTTTAAAGCAGAAATTGGGGCACTCTTGAAATTTTCATTTTTGACCAAAATCGACAGGTCCGGGGCTTAGGGAATTTCTCATATTCCACAAAACAGTTAAAGCTCCTGTTCAAAAATGATGCTCCGAAATCAACTTCTGTCACCTTAGTGATACATTTTGGGATAGTACCTAAGTTTTAAAGCAGAAATTGCGGCACTTTTGAAATTTTCATTTTTGACCAAAATTGACAGGTCCGGGGCTTAGGGAATTTCTCATATGCCACAAAACTGTTGTAGCTCCTGGTCAAAAATGATGCTCCGAAATCAACTTCTGTCACCTTAGTGATACATTTTGGGATAGTACCTAAAGTTTAAAGCAGAAATTGGGGCACTTTTGAAATTTTCATTTTTGACCAAAATCGACAGGTCCGGGGCTTAGGGAATTTCTCATATGCCACAAAACGGTTGAAGCTCCTGCTCAAAAATGATGCTCCGAAATCAACTTCTGTCACCTTAGTGATACATTTTGGGATAGTACCTAAAGTTTAAAGCAGAAATTGGGGCACTTTTGAAATTTTCATTTTTGACCAAAATCGACAGGTCCGGGGCTTAGGGAATTTCTCTTATTCCACAAAACAGTTAAAGCTCCTGTTCAAAAATGATGCTCCGAAATCAACTTCTGTCACCTTAGTGAAACATTTTGGGATAGTACCTAAGTTTTAAAGCAGAAATTGCGGCACTTTTGAAATTTTCATTTTTGACCAAAATCGACAGGTCCGGGGCTTAGGGAATTTCTCATATGCCACAAAACGGTTGAAGCTCCTGCTCAAAAATGATGCTCCGAAATCAACTTCTGTCACCTTAGTGATACATTTTGGGATAGTACCTAAAGTTTAAAGCAGAAATTGGGGCACTCTTGAAATTTTCATTTTTGACCAAAATCGACAGGTACGGACGGGGCTTAGGGAATTTCTCATATGCCACAAAACGGTTGAAGCTCCTGTTCAAAAATGATGCTCCGAAATCAACTTCTGTCACCTTAGTGATACATTTTGGGATAGTACCTAAAGTTTAAAGCAGAAATTGGGGCACTTTTGAAATTTTCATTTTTGACCAAAATCGACAGGTCCGGGGCTTAGGGAATTTCTCATATGTCTCAAAACTGTTGAAGCTCCTGTTCAAAAATGATGCTCCGAAATCAACTTCTGTCACCTAAGTGATACATTTTGGGATAGTATCTAAAGTTTAAAGCAGAAATTGGGGCACTTTTGAAATTTTCATTTTTGACCAAAATCGACAGGTACGGGGCTTAGGGAATTTCTCATATGCCACAAAACGGTTGAAGCTCCTGTTCAAAAATTATGCTCCGAAATCAACTTCTGTCACCTTAGTGATACATTTTGGGATAGTACCTAAGTTTTAAAGCAGAAATTGCGGCACTTTTGAAATTTTCATTTTTGACCAAAATCGACAGGTCCGGGGCTTAGGGAATTTCTCATATGCCACAAAACGGTTATAGCTCCTGTTCAAAAATGATGCTCCGAAATCAACTTCTGTCACCTTAGTGATACATTTTGGGATAGTACCTAAAGTTTAATGCAGAAATTGGGGCACTTTTGAAATTTTCATTTTTGACCAAAATCGACAGGTACGGGGCTTAGGGAATTTCTCATATGCCACAAAACGGTTGAAGCTCCTGTTCAAAAATTATGCTCCGAAATCAACTTCTGTCACCTTAGTGATACATTTTGGGATAGTACCTAAAGTTTAAAGCAGAAATTGGGGCACTTTTGAAATTTTCATTTTTGACCAAAATCGACAGGTCCGGGGCTTAGGGAATTTCTCATATTCCACAAAACAGTTAAAGCTCCTGTTCAAAAATGATGCTCCGAAATCAACTTCTGTCACCTTAGTGATACATTTTGGGATAGTACCTAAGTTTTAAAGCAGAAATTGCGGCACTTTTGAAATTTTCATTTTTGACCAAAATCGACAGGTCCGGGGCTTAGGGAATTTCTCATATTCCACAAAACAGTTAAAGCTCCTGTTCAAAAATGATGCTCCGAAATCAACTTCTGTCACCTTAGTGATACATTTTGGGATAGTACCTAAGTTTTAAAGCAGAAATTGCGGCACTTTTGAAATTTTCATTTTTGACCAAAATCGACAGGTCCGGGGCTTAGGGAATTTCTCATATGCCACAAAACGGTTGAAGCTCCTGCTCAAAAATGATGCTCCGAAATCAACTTCTGTCACCTTAGTGATACATTTTGGGATAGTACCTAAAGTTTATAGCAGAAATTGGGGCACTTTTGAAATTTTCATTTTTGACCAAAATCGACAGCTACGGGGCTTAGGGAATTTCTCATATGCCACAAAACGGTTGAAGCTCCTGTTCAAAAATGATGCTCCGAAATCAACTTCTGTCACCTTAGTGATACATTTTGGGATAGTACCTAAAGTTTAAAGCAGAAATTGGGGCACTTTTGAAATTTTCATTTTTGACCAAAATCGACAGGTCCGGGGCTTAGGGAATTTCTCATATTCCACAAAACAGTTAAAGCTCCTGTTCAAAAATGATGCTCCGAAATCAACTTCTGTCACCTTAGTGATACATTTTGGGATAGTACCTAAGTTTTAAAGCAGAAATTGCGGCACTTTTGAAATTTTAATTTTTGACCAAAATCGACAGGTCCGGGGCTTAGGGAATTTCTCATATGCCACAAAACGGTTGAAGCTCCTGCTCAAAAATGATGCTCCGAAATCAACTTCTGTCACCTTAGTGATACATTTTGGGATAGTACCTAAAGTTTAAAGCAGAAATTGGGGCACTTTTGAAATTTTCATTTTTGACCAAAATCGACAGGTCCGGGGCTTAGGGAATTTCTCATATGTCTCAAAACTGTTGAAGCTCCTGTTCAAAAATGATGCTCCGAAATCAACTTCTGTCACCTAAGTGATACATTTTGGGATAGTATTTAAAGTTTAAAGCAGAAATTGGGGCACTTTTGAAATTTTCATTTTTGACCAAAATCGACAGGTCCGGGGCTTAGGGAATTTCTCATATTCCACAAAACAGTTAAAGCTCCTGTTCAAAAATGATGCTCCGAAATCAACTTCTGTCACCTTAGTGATACATTTTGGGATAGTACCTAAGTTTTAAAGCAGAAATTGCGGCACTTTTGAAATTTTCATTTTTGACCAAAATTGACAGGTCCGGGGCTTAGGGAACTTCTCATATGCCACAAAACTGTTGTAGCTCCTGGTCAAAAATGATGCTCCGAAATCAACTTCTGTCACCTTAGTGATACATTTTGGGATAGTACCTAAAGTTTAAAGCAGAAATTGGGGCACTTTTGAAATTTTCATTTTTGACCAAAATCGACAGGTACGGGGCTTAGGGAATTTCTCATATGCCACAAAACGGTTGAAGCTCCTGTTCAAAAATGATGCTCCGAAATCAACTTCTGTCACCTTAGTGATACATTTTGGGATAGTACCTAAAGTTTAAAGCAGAAATTGGGGCACTTTTGAAATTTTCATTTTTGACCAAAATCGACAGGTCCGGGGCTTAGGGAATTTCTCATATTCCACAAAACAGTTAAAGCTCCTGTTCAAAAATGATGCTCCGAAATCAACTTCTGTCACCTTAGTGATACATTTTGGGATAGTACCTAAGTTTTAAAGCAGAAATTGCGGCACTTTTGACATTTTAATTTTTGACCAAAATCGACAGGTCCGGGGCTTAGGGAATTTCTCATATGCCACAAAACGGTTGAAGCTCCTGCTCAAAAATGATGCTCCGAAATCAACTTCTGTCACCTTAGTGATACATTTTGGGATAGTACCTAAAGTTTAAAGCAGAAATTGGGGCACTTTTGAAATTTTAATTTTTGACCAAAATCGACAGGTCCGGGGCTTAGGGAATTTCTCATATGTCTCAAAACTGTTGAAGCTCCTGTTCAAAAATGATGCTCCGAAATCAACTTCTGTCACCTTAGTGATACATTTTGGGATAGTACCTAAGTTTTACAGCTGAAATTGCGGCACTTTTGAAATTTTCATTTTTGACCAAAATTGACAGGTCCGGGGCTTAGGGAATTTCTCATATGCCACAAAACTGTTGTAGCTCCTGTTCAAAAATGATGCTCCGAAATCAACTTCTGTCACCTTAGTGATACATTTTGGGATAGTACCTAAAGTTTAAAGCAGAAATTGGGGCACTTTTGAAATTTTCATTTTTGACCAAAATCGACAGGTACGGGGCTTAGGGAATTTCTCATATGCCACAAAATGGTTGAAGCTCCTGTTCAAAAATGATGCTCCGAAATCAACTTCTGTCACCTTAGTGATACATTTTGGGATAGTACCTAAAGTTTAAAGCAGAAATTGGGGCACTTTTGAAATTTTCATTTTCGACCAAAATCGACAGGTCCGGGGCTTAGGGAATTTCTCATATGCCACAAAACAGTGAAAGCTCCTGTTCAAAAATGATGCTCCGAAATCAACTTCTGTCACCTTAGTGATACATTTTGGGATAGTACCTAAGTTTTAAAGCAGAAATTGCGGCACTTTTGAAATTTTCATTTTTGACCAAAATCGACAGGTCCGGGGCTTAGGGAATTTCTCATATGCCACAAAACGGTTGAAGCTCCTGTTCAAAAATGATGCTCCGAAATCAACTTCTGTCACTTTAGTGATACATTTTGGGATAGTACCTAAAGTTTAAAGCAGAAATTGGGGCACTTTTGAAATTTTCATTTTTGACCAAAATCGACAGGTCCGGGGCTTAGGGAATTTCTCATATTCCACAAAACAGTTAAAGCTCCTGTTCAAAAATGATGCTCCGAAATCAACTTCTGTCACCTTAGTGATACATTTTGGGATAGTACCTAAGTTTTAAAGCAGAAATTGCGGCACTTTTGAAATTTTCATTTTTGACCAAAATCGACAGGTCCGGGGCTTAGGGAATTTCTCATATGCCACAAAACTGTTGTAGCTCCTGTTCAAAAATGATGCTCCGAAATCAACTTCTGTCACCTTAGTGATACATTTTGGGATAGTACATAAGTTTTAAAGCAGAAATTGCGGCACTTTTGAAATTTTAATTTTTGACCAAAATCGACAGGTCCGGGGCTTAGGGAATTTCTCATATGCCACAAAACGGTTGAAGCTCCTGCTCAAAAATGATGCTCCGAAATCAACTTCTGTCACCTTAGTGATACATTTTGGGATAGTACCTAAAGTTTAAAGCAGAAATTGGGGCACTTTTGAAATTTTCATTTTTGACCAAAATCGACAGGTCCGGGGCTTAGGGAATTTCTCATATTCCACAAAACAGTTAAAGCTCCTGTTCAAAAATGATGCTCCAAAATCAACTTCTGTCACCTTAGTGATACATTTTGGGATAGTACCTAAGTTTTAAAGCAGAAATTGCGGCACTTTTGAAATTTTCATTTTTGACCAAAATCCACAGGTCCGGGGCTTAGGGAATTTTTCATATTCCACAAAACAGTTAAAGCTCCTGTTCAAAAATGATGCTCCAAAATCAACTTCTGTCACCTTAGTGATACATTTTGGGATAGTACCTAAAGTTTAAAGCAGAAATTGGGGCACTTTTGAAATTTTCATTTTTGACCAAAATCGACAGGTCCGGGGTTTAGGGAATTTCTCATATGCCACAAAACGGTTGAAGCTCCTGCTCAAAAATGATGCTCCGAAATCAACTTCTGTCACCTTAGTGATACATTTTGGGATAGTACCTAAGTTTTAAAGCAGAAATTGCGGCACTTTTGAAATTTTCATTTTTGACCAAAATCGACAGGTCCGGGGCTTAGGGAATTTCTCATATGCCACAAAACGGTTGAAGCTCCTGTTCAAAAATGATGCTCCGAAATCAACTTCTGTCACCTTAGTGATACATTTTGGGATAGTACCTAAAGTTTAAAGCAGAAATTGGGGCACTTTTGAAATTTTCATTTTTGACCAAAATCGACAGGTCCGGGGCTTAGGGAATTTCTCATATTCCACAAAACAGTTAAAGCTCCTGTTCAAAAATGATGCTCCGAAATCAACTTCTGTCACCTTAGTGATACATTTTGGGATAGTACCTAAGTTTTAAAGCAGAAATTGTGGCACTTTTGAAATTTTCATTTTTGACCAAAATCGACAGGTCCGGGGCTTAGGGAATTTCTCATATGCCACAAAACGGTTGAAGCTCCTGCTCAAAAATGATGCTCCGAAATCAACTTCTGTCACCTTAGTGATACATTTTGGGATAGTACCTAAAGTTTAAAGCAGAAATTGGGGCACTTTTGAAATTTTCATTTTTGACCAAAATCGACAGGTCCGGGGCTTAGGGAATTTCTCATATGTCTCAAAACTGTTGAAGCTCCTGTTCAAAAATGATGCTCCGAAATCAACTTCTGTCACCTAAGTGATACATTTTGGGATAGTATTTAAAGTTTAAAGCAGAAATTGGGGCACTTTTGAAATTTTCATTTTTGACCAAAATCGACAGGTCCGGGGCTTAGGGAATTTCTCATATTCCACAAAACAGTTAAAGCTCCTGTTCAAAAATGATGCTCCGAAATCAACTTCTGTCACCTTAGTGATACATTTTGGGATAGTACCTAAGTTTTAAAGCAGAAATTGCGGCACTTTTGAAATTTTCATTTTTGACCAAAATTGACAGGTCCGGGGCTTAGGGAATTTCTCATATGCCACAAAACTGTTGTAGCTCCTGGTCAAAAATGATGCTCCGAAATCAACTTCTGTCACCTTAGTGATACATTTTGGGATAGTACCTAAAGTTTAAAGCAGAAATTGGGGCACTTTTGAAATTTTCATTTTTGACCAAAATCGACAGGTACGGGGCTTAGGGAATTTCTCATATGCCACAAAACGGTTGAAGCTCCTGTTCAAAAATGATGCTCCGAAATCAACTTCTGTCACCTTAGTGATACATTTTGGGATAGTACCTAAAGTTTAAAGCAGAAATTGGGGCACTTTTGAAATTTTCATTTTTGACCAAAATCGACAGGTCCGGGGCTTAGGGAATTTCTCATATTCCACAAAACAGTTAAAGCTCCTGTTCAAAAATGATGCTCCGAAATCAACTTCTGTCACCTTAGTGATACATTTTGGGATAGTACCTAAGTTTTAAAGCAGAAATTGCAGCACTTTTGACATTTTAATTTTTGACCAAAATCGACAGGTCCGGGGCTTAGGGAATTTCTCATATGCCACAAAACGGTTGAAGCTCCTGCTCAAAAATGATGCTCCGAAATCAACTTCTGTCACCTTAGTGATACATTTTGGGATAGTACCTAAAGGTTAAAGCAGAAATTGGGGCACTTTTGAAATTTTAATTTTTGACCAAAATCGACAGGTCCGGGGCTTAGGGAATTTCTCATATGTCTCAAAACTGTTGAAGCTCCTGTTCAAAAATGATGCTCCGAAATCAACTTCTGTCACCTTAGTGATACATTTTGGGATAGTACCTAAGTTTTACAGCTGAAATTGCGGCACTTTTGAAATTTTCATTTTTGACCAAAATTGACAGGTCCGGGGCTTAGGGAATTTCTCATATGCCACAAAACTGTTGTAGCTCCTGTTCAAAAATGATGCTCCGAAATCAACTTCTGTCACCTTAGTGATACATTTTGGGATAGTACCTAAAGTTTAAAGCAGAAATTGGGGCACTTTTGAAATTTTCATTTTTGACCAAAATCGACAGGTACGGGGCTTAGGGAATTTCTCATATGCCACAAAATGGTTGAAGCTCCTGTTCAAAAATGATGCTCCGAAATCAACTTCTGTCACCTTAGTGATACATTTTGGGATAGTACCTAAAGTTTAAAGCAGAAATTGGGGCACTTTTGAAATTTTCATTTTCGACCAAAATCGACAGGTCCGGGGCTTAGGGAATTTCTCATATGCCACAAAACAGTGAAAGCTCCTGTTCAAAAATGATGCTCCGAAATCAACTTCTGTCACCTTAGTGATACATTTTGGGATAGTACCTAAGTTTTAAAGCAGAAATTGCGGCACTTTTGAAATTTTCATTTTTGACCAAAATCGACAGGTCCGGGGCTTAGGGAATTTCTCATATGCCACAAAACGGTTGAAGCTCCTGTTCAAAAATGATGCTCCGAAATCAACTTCTGTCACTTTAGTGATACATTTTGGGATAGTACCTAAAGTTTAAAGCAGAAATTGGGGCACTTTTGAAATTTTCATTTTTGACCAAAATCGACAGGTCCGGGGCTTAGGGAATTTCTCATATTCCACAAAACAGTTAAAGCTCCTGTTCAAAAATGATGCTCCGAAATCAACTTCTGTCACCTTAGTGATACATTTTGGGATAGTACCTAAGTTTTAAAGCAGAAATTGCGGCACTTTTGAAATTTTCATTTTTGACCAAAATCGACAGGTCCGGGGCTTAGGGAATTTCTCATATGCCACAAAACGGTTGAAGCTCCTGTTCAAAAATGATGCTCCGAAATCAACTTCTGTCACCTTAGTGATACATTTTGGGATAGTACCTAAGTTTTACAGCAGAAATTGCGGCACTTTTGAAATTTTCATTTTTGACCAAAATTGACAGGTCCGGGGCTTAGGGAATTTCTCATATGCCACAAAACTGTTGTAGCTCCTGTTCAAAAATGATGCTCCGAAATCAACTTCTGTCACCTTAGTGATACATTTTGGGATAGTACATAAGTTTTAAAGCAGAAATTGCGGCACTTTTGAAATTTTAATTTTTGACCAAAATCGACAGGTCCGGGGCTTAGGGAATTTCTCATATGCCACAAAACGGTTGAAGCTCCTGCTCAAAAATGATGCTCCGAAATCAACTTCTGTCACCTTAGTGATACATTTTGGGATAGTACCTAAAGTTTAAAGCAGAAATTGGGGCACTTTTGAAATTTTCATTTTTGACCAAAATCGACAGGTCCGGGGCTTAGGGAATTTCTCATATTCCACAAAACAGTTAAAGCTCCTGTTCAAAAATGATGCTCCAAAATCAACTTCTGTCACCTTAGTGATACATTTTGGGATAGTACCTAAGTTTTAAAGCAGAAATTGCGGCACTTTTGAAATTTTCATTTTTGACCAAAATCCACAGGTCCGGGGCTTAGGGAATTTTTCATATTCCACAAAACAGTTAAAGCTCCTGTTCAAAAATGATGCTCCAAAATCAACTTCTGTCACCTTAGTGATACATTTTGGGATAGTACCTAAAGTTTAAAGCAGAAATTGGGGCACTTTTGAAATTTTCATTTTTGACCAAAATCGACAGGTCCGGGGTTTAGGGAATTTCTCATATGCCACAAAACGGTTGAAGGTCCTGCTCAAAAATGATGCTCCGAAATCAACTTCTGTCACCTTAGTGATACATTTTGGGATAGTACCTAAGTTTTAAAGCAGAAATTGCGGCACTTTTGAAATTTTCATTTTTGACCAAAATCGACAGGTCCGGGGCTTAGGGAATTTCTCATATGCCACAAAACGGTTGAAGCTCCTGTTCAAAAATGATGCTCCGAAATCAACTTCTGTCACCTTAGTGATACATTTTGGGATAGTACCTAAAGTTTAAAGCAGAAATTGGGGCACTTTTGAAATTTTCATTTTTGACCAAAATCGACAGGTCCGGGGCTTAGGGAATTTCTCATATTCCACAAAACAGTTAAAGCTCCTGTTCAAAAATGATGCTCCGAAATCAACTTCTGTCACCTTAGTGATACATTTTGGGATAGTACCTAAGTTTTAAAGCAGAAATTGTGGCACTTTTGAAATTTTCATTTTTGACCAAAATCGACAGGTCCGGGGCTTAGGGAATTTCTCATATGCCACAAAACGGTTGAAGCTCCTGCTCAAAAATGATGCTCCGAAATCAACTTCTGTCACCTTAGTGATACATTTTGGGATAGTACCTAAAGTTTAAAGCAGAAATTGGGGCACTTTTGAAATTTTCATTTTTGACCAAAATCGACAGGTCCGGGGCTTAGGGAATTTCTCATATTCCACAAAACAGTTAAAGCTCCTGTTCAAAAATGATGCTCCAAAATCAACTTCTGTCACCTTAGTGATACATTTTGGGATAGTACCTAAGTTTTAAAGCAGAAATTGCGGCACTTTTGAAATTTTCATTTTTGACCAAAATCGACAGGTCCGGGGCTTAGGGAATTTCTCATATGCCACAAAACGGTTAAAGATCCTGCTCAAAAATGATGCTCCGAAATCAACTTCTGTCACCTTAGTGATACATTTTGGGATAGTACCTAAAGTTTAAAGCAGAAATTGGGGCACTTTTGAAATTTTCATTTTTGACCAAAATCGACAGGTCCGGGGCTTAGGGAATTTCTCATATGTCTCAAAACTGTTGAAGCTCCTGTTCAAAAATGATGCTCCGAAATCAACTTCTGTCACCTTAGTGATACATTTTGGGATAGTACCTAAAGTTTAAAGCATAAATTGGGGCACTTTTGAAATTTTCATTTTTGACCAAAATCGACAGGTCCGGGACTTAGGGAATTTCTCATATGCCACAAAACGGTTGAAGCTCCTGCTCAAAAATGATGCTCCGAAATCAACTTCTGTCACCTTACTGATACATTTTGGGATAGTACCTAAAGTTTAAAGCAGAAATTGGGGCACTTTTGAAATTTTCATTTTTGACCAAAATCGACAGGTCCGGGGCTTAGGGAATTTCTCATATGCCACAAAACGGTTGAAGCTCCTGCTCAAAAATGATGCTCCGAAATCAACTTCTGTCACCTTAGTGATACATTTTGGGATAGTACCTAAGTTTTAAAGCAGAAATTGCGGCACTTTTGAAATTTTCATTTTTGACCAACATCGACAGGTCCGGGGTTTAGGGAATTTCTCATATGCCACAAAACGGTTGAAGCTCCTGTTCAAAAATGATGCTCCGAAATCAACTTCTGTCACCTTAGTGATACATTTTGGGATAGTACCTAAAGTTTAAAGCAGAAATTGGGGCACTTTTGAAATTTTCATTTTTGACCAAAATCGACAGGTCCGGGACTTAGGGAATTTCTCATATGCCACAAAACGGTTGAAGCTCCTGTTCAAAAATGATGCTCCGAAATCAACTTCTGTCACCTTAGTGATACATTTTGGGATAGTACCTAAAGTTTAAAGTAGAAATTGGGGCACTTTTGAAATTTTCATTTTTGACCAAAATCGACAGGTCCGGGGCTTAGGGAATTTCTCATATGCCACAAAATGGTTGAAGCTCCTGCTCAAAAATGATGCTCCGAAATCAACTTCTGTCACCTTAGTGATACATTTTGGGATAGTACCTAAAGTTTAAAGCAGAAATTGGGGCACTTTTGAAATTTTCATTTTTGACCAAAATCGACAGGTCCGGGACTTAGGGAATTTCTCATATGCCACAAAACGGTTGAAGCTCCTGTTCAAAAATGATGCTCCGAAATCAACTTCTGTCACCTTAGTGATACATTTTGGGATAGTACCTAAGTTTTAAAGCAGAAATTGCGGCACTTTTGAAATTTTCATTTTTGACCAACATCGACAGGTCCGGGGTTTAGGGAATTTCTCATATGCCACAAAACGGTTGAAGCTCCTGTTCAAAAATGATGCTCCGAAATCAACTTCTGTCACCTTAGTGATACATTTTGGGATAGTACCTAAAGTTTAAAGCAGAAATTGGGGCACTTTTGAAATTTTCATTTTTGACCAAAATCGACAGGTCCGGGGCTTAGGGAATTTCTCATATGCCACAAAACGGTTGAAGATCCTGCTCAAAAATGATGCTCCGAAATCAACTTCTGTCACCTTAGTGATACATTTTGGGATAGTACCTAAAGTTTAAAGCAGAAATTGGGGCACTTTTGAAATTTTCATTTTTGACCAAAATCGACAGGTCCGGGGCTTAGGGAATTTCTCATATGCCACAAAACGGTTGAAGCTCCTGTTCAAAAATGATGCTCCGAAATCAACTTCTGTCACCTTAGTGATACATTTTGGGATAGTACCTAAAG